>NC_092284.1:8625340-8630340 GCF_036320965.1 Panulirus ornatus
TATATATATATATATATATATATATATATATATGAGTGAGGAAAGATTGACCAAGAGGATATATGTGTCGGAGGTGGAGGGAACGAGGAGAAGAGGGAGACCAAATTGGAGGTGGAAAGATGGAGTGAAAAAGATTTTGTGTGATCGGGGCCTGAACATGCAGGAGGGTGAAAGGAGGGCAAGGAATAGAGTGAATTGGAGCGATGTGGTATACAGGGGTTGACGTGCTGTCAGTGGAGTGAATCGGGGCATGTGGGGCGTCTGGGGTGAGCCGTGGAGGGCTGTGTGGGTGTGTGTGTTTGCGTGTGTAGACGTGTGTATGTGCATGTGTGTGGGGGGGGGGGGGGGTTTGGGCCATTTCTTTCGTCTGTCTCCTTGCGCTACCTCGCAAACGCGGGAGACAGCGACAAAGTATAAAAAAAAAAAAAAATATATATATATATATATAGCTTTATTTATCAGTAATATCATATTTTAATATCACTTTCTTCATTTCCGTGTCTCACTGATATAATCTATCATGAAAAATTGATCATTTCTTGGGCCATTTTTTTCCCTCCCTCGTAGACATCTTCAAGTACAGTAGTTAGATTCCTCCTCATTACGGTGTTCAAAAGCTCATATTGGGAGCCTGTTAGCGTGTTCAACAACGGCTCTTGTATCCAGTGGACTTTGGATTGGCTGAAGCATCAGTTATGTTATTTTTTTCCATTCAGTTGGAGACATATAAGAGGGATTCCACACCATTTTTTTTTCATTTTTCCATTTCATTCCTCAACAAGTCGCGTGTCGATACACTGGCTTCATAGACAAACCTGACGTATGTCTGGTCACAAGTTGAGTAGTGAAGGTAGAGTAGTGAAGGTAGAGTAGTGAAGACAGAATAGTGAAGACAGAATAGTGAAGACAGAGTAGTGAAGACAGAGCAGTAAAGACAGAGTAGTGTAGACGGAGTAGTGAAGTCAGAGTTAGTGAATGTGGAGCTGTGAAGACAGAGTTAGTGAAGGTAGAGTAGTGAAGACAGAGTAGTGAAGACAGAGTAGTGTAGACGGAGTAGTGAAGACAGAATAGTGAAGACAGAGTAGTGTAGACGGAGTAGTGAAGACAGAATAGTGAAGACGGAGTAGTGAAGACAGAATAGTGAAGACAGAGTAGTGGAGATGGAGTAGTGAAGACAGAATAGTGAAGACGGAATAGTGAAGAGAGTTAGTGAAGGTGGAGTAGTGAAGACAGAGTTAGTGAAGGTAGAGCAGTGAAGACAGAGTATTGTAGACAGAGTAGTGAAGGTAGAGTAGTGAAGACAGAAGTGTAGTGAAGACAGGGAATCACCGAGATTAATCAACTGGCCGTATTTACCATTTTCTACAAGGTCCGTGGCGATGAGTGTTTATGAACGTTCTACTTTGTAAAGCAAACGTTCGGTTATTTACTCTGTGCCACTCGACTCCCATCCTAGCATCTCTGGCTTACATCAATGGCACCCAGCACTTCCCAGCCCCTTCCCAGTTGTAGGATGTTGTGAGAGGGGCGTGTGTCAGTTATGGATACTCTTGTGTTGTGTTATTTCCAGCCTGGAGTTTCCGGTTGTGCTCGAGAGGTTTGACTAGGGTCACTGGATAGAGGAAGAGGAAGGTCGTGTGTATTAAAAGTCGTTCTTTTGGGTCAGTCTTTGGCGTTTCCAGCCTGCCTGGAATCATACGCCAGGGAGGTGGCGGAGGGGAAAAGGACTTCAGCTCCTTAATTACGCACAGCCGATGTGTACCTCAAACATTGTCATGCTTCATGGCGTATACGCTTTACGAAATCTGTTTGAATCACCGGGTAGGATCTTCTGTCCGACGTGAGATGAATTATAGATTATCCTGAATATTTTATATCTGTATGGATTATCCCGCTCACTGGAAGACTTATGTTTTTTGGTCTTTCCAGAAGTCAGCAAACCTACACACATTCTCGTTTGGTTGAGGTGTGACTTCTTGTTATTATCATCACTACCATCTCAACCTACTATCATCACTACCATCTCAACCTACTATCATCACTACCATCTCAACCTACTATCATCACTACCATATCAACCTGCTATCATCACTACCATCTCAACCTACTATCATCACTACCATCTCAACCTGCTATCATCACTACCATCTCAACCTGCTATCATCACTACCATCTCAACCTGCTATCATCGCTACCATCTCAACCTACTATCATCACTACCATCTCAACCTACTATCATCACTACCATCTCAACCTGCTATCATCGCTACCATCTCAACCTGCTATCATCGCTACCATCTCAACCTACTATCATCACTACCATCTCAATCCCCAGCCGACCCTGAGGGTGTTTGATTGGTGGTGGTCTTCACAGACTCCCGTGAACTCTGTAGACTCCAGCAGCTGCAGCAGTTCGAGGGGAAGAAGACCTGGTGTTGTCTGCCACCCGCCCACCTTCTGCCCCCACCAGCTGTGTCGCAGTCTTGGGAGACCGCAAAGACACCCCCAACCCCCCCCCCTCCCCCGTGTCACGCCCCTGACCTTCGCTGACTCCTCCGGAGGGCGCGACGTAGACGCCCGCAGGAGCACAAAGTCGTCGACTCTACACCAGCCGAAGGGAGAAGCGTCATTCCATGGCTTGCAGACACACGTCTTCAGTTGTGCTATTTCGCTCTCCGAAAAGGTCGTCCGCGTCTTCCAGTCCCTCATTGAGCGCCGTCTGGATCTACGCTTCCCGAAGGGCCGTGTGAGCCTGTGGGTCCAGTCCCTCATTGAGCGCCGTCTGGATCTACGCTTCCCGAAGGGCCGTGTGAGCCTGTGGGTCCAGTCCCTCATTGAGCGCCGTCTGGATCTACGCTTCCCGAAGGGCCGTGTGAGCCTGTGGGTCCAGTCCCTCATTGAGCGCCGTCTGGATCTACGCTTCCCGAAGGGCCATGTGAGCCTGTGGGTCCAGTCCCTCATTGAGCGCCGTCTGGATCTACGCTTCCCGAAGGGCCGTGTGAGCCTGTGGGTCCAGTCCCTCATTGAGCGCCGTCTGGATCTACGCTTCCCGAAGGGCCGTGTGAGCCTGTGGGTCCAGTCCCTCATTGAGCGCCGTCTGGATCTACGCTTCCCGAAGGGCCGTGTGAGCCTTCCAGTCCCTCATTGAGCGCCGTCTGGATCAGCGTGTGAGCCTTCCAGTCCCTCACTACCTGTGGGATCTCAGAGATGACAGAGATAGGATCCTCGTGTTGTCTTACCCTATCAGACGGTGCTCTGATGCCGTCCCCCGCGCCTTGGTGGCTCGGTCATTGTCGTTAGCGCTGATAGCCACGACAAGGCCTTCGACGACAGCGACCTCCAACAAGGCCTTCGATGACAGCGACCTCCAACAAGGCCTTCTTCGACGACAGCGACCTCCAACAAGGCCTTCGATGACAGCGACCTCCAACAAGGCCTTCGATGACAGCGACCTCCAACAAGGCCTTCGATGACAGCGACCTCCAACAAGGCCTTCTTCGATGACAGCGACCTCCAACAAGGCCTTCGACGACAGCGACCTCCAACAAGGCCTTCGACGGCAGCGACCTCCAACAAGGCCTTCTTCGACGACAGAGACCTCCAACAAGGCCTTCTTCGACGACAGAGACCTCCAACAAGGCCTTCTTCGACGACAGCGACCTCCAACAAGGCCTTCTTCGACGACAGCGACCTCCAACAGCAGATCCTCCAACAACCTTCGAACTGGGACATCGCCAACCAGCGTCCATCAGACCCAGGCCTTAACCATGCAGGCTCCAGCCTCGCATGTGACGACGGTACACCCAGACCCCACTTCCAGCTACCCCTTCCAGGCCCCAGCTTCCCCTTCCAGGCACCAGCTACCCCTTCCAGACCCCAGCTACCCCTTCCAGGACCCAGCTACCCCTTCCAGACCCCAGCTCCCCCTTCCAGACCCCAGCTCCCCCTTCCAGACCCCAGCTACCCCTTCCAGGCCCCAGCTCCCCCTTCCAGACCCCAGCTCCCCCTTCCAGGCCCCAGCTACCCCTTCCAGGCCCCAGCCATCTTCCAGGCTACTCAGTCCACGATTATTATCATATTAATTACTGTTCTCATTTTCTTGATTGCCCTTTCCACCTTTATCGAGGTAGCGCCAGGAACAGACGAAGAAAAAGGCCTCATTCGTTCACACTCAGTCTCTAGCTGTCATGTAATAATGCACCGAAACCACAGCTCCCTTTCCACATCCAGGCCCCACAGAACTTTCCATGGTTCACCCCAGACGCTTCACATGCCCTGGTTCAATCCTTTGACAGCACGTCGATCCCGGTATACCATATCGTTCCAATTCACCACTTTTTTGAAACCCAGAAAGTTACATATAGCACGTCGACCCCGGTATACCACATCGTTCCAATTCACTATCTTTCTACTTCCAGAAAGTTACATATAGCACGTCGACCCCGGTATACCACATCGTTCCAATTCACCACCTTTCTGAAATCCAGAAAGTTACATATAGCACGTCGACCCCGGTATACCACATCGTTCCAATTCACTATCTTTCTACTTCCAGAAAGTTACATATAGCACGTCGACCCCGGTATACCCCATCGTTCCAATTCACTCTATCCCGTGTTCAGTAGTTATGTCTTCGTGCGTTGAGACATGATGACGAAGAGGTCCCTACCCCAGGGTGGAGGCTGGGGGAGGAGCCGCCATTGTGACACCCTCTCCTAGACATACTTAAAGCCTCCCCCTGCCCCTCCCACCCCCTCCCTCCCCCAGGAGAGCTCTGGGGGGGAGGGAGGGGCGGATGGGGGGGGGAGGGGGGGGAGGTGGATGCTGGTGGACTCGCTCACGGCTCTATGGAGGAGAACCCACCCACCCCCCCTTCATGGGGGGCGGCCTTTTGGATGATGACTTAACAGCCAAACCACAGCGGGTGATCGTAACGACCCTCCCCCGCCCCCTCCCTCCCCCCCCACCAAACCAAAACGACTTCACTACCCTCCCTTCCC
>NC_092284.1:8640340-8655340 GCF_036320965.1 Panulirus ornatus
AATTTGAGCACTCACTCTTATCCCCTTTGCCTTTGTACAATGGCACTATGCACGCATTCCGCCAATCCTCAGGCACCTCACCATGAGTCATACATACATTAAATAACCTTACCAACCAGTCAACAATACAGTCACCCCCTTTTTTAATAAATTCCACTGCAATACCATCCAAACCTGCTGCCTTGCCGGCTTTCATCTTCCGCAAAGCTTTTACTACCTCTTCTCTGTTTACCAAATCATTTTCCCTAACCCTCTCACTTTGCACACCACCTCGACCCAAGAGTGGTTTGGAAATGTCTGGGGAGTGAAGTCAGGGGTTAGTGAGAGGACAAGAGCAAGGGAAGGAGTAGCAATACTCCTGAAACAGGAGTTGTGGGAGTATGTCATAGAATGTAAGAAAGTAAATTCTCGATTAATATGGGTAAAATTGAAAGTTGATGGAGAGAGGTGGGTGATTATTGGTGCATATGCACCTGGGCATGAGAAGAAAGATCATGAGAGGCAAGTGTTTTGGGAGCAGCTAAATGAGTGTGTTAGCGGTTTTGATGCACGAGACCGGGTTATAGTGATGGGTGATTTGAATGCAAAGGTGAGTAATGTGGCAGTTGAGGGAATAATTGGTATGCATGGGGTGTTCAGTGTTGTAAATGGAAATGGTGAAGAGCTTGTAGATTTATGTGCTGAAAAAGGACTGATGATTGGGAATACCTGGTTTAAAAAGCGAGATATACATAAGTATACTTATGTAAGTAGGAGAGATGGCCAGAGAGCGTTATTGGATTACGTGTTAATGGACAGGCGTGCGAATGAGAGACTTTTGGATGTCAATGTGCTGAGAGGTGCAACTGGAGGGATGTCTGATCATTATCTTGTGGAGGCTAAGGTGAAGATTAGTATGGGTTTTCAGAAAAGAAGAGTGAGTGTTGGGGTGAAGAAGGTGGTGAGAGTGAGTGAGCTTGGGAAGGAGACCTGTGTGAGGAAGTATCAGGAGAGACTGTGTACAGAATGGAAAAAGGTGAGAACAATGGAAGTAAGGGGAGTGGGGGAGGAATGGGATGTATTTAGGGAATCAGTGATGGATTGCGCAAAAGATGCTTGTGGCATGAGAAGAGTGGGAGGTGGGCTGTTTAGAAAGGGTAGTGAGTGGTGGGATGAAGAAGTAAGAGTATTAGTGAAAGAGAAGAGAGAGGCATTTGGACGATTTTTGCAGGGAAAAAATGCAATTGAGTGGGAGAAGTATAAAAGAAAGAGACAGGAGGTCAAGAGAAAGGTGCAAGAGGTGAAAAAAAGGGCAAATGAGAGTTGGGGTGAGAGACTATCAGTAGATTTTAGGGAGAATAAAAAGATGTTCTGGAAGGAGGTAAATAAAGTGCGTAAGACAAGGGAGCAAATGGGAACTTCAGTGAAGGGCGTAAATGGGGAGGTGATAACAAGTAGTGGTGATGTGAGAAGGAGATGGAATGAGTATTTTGAAGGTTTGTTGAATGTGTCTGATGACAGAGTGGCAGATATATATATATATATATATATATATATATATATATATATATATATATATACATATATATACTATGAAAGGTGATTCCTTGATTACATAATTACCTTATTTACGGTTCAATGTAATCATCTTTGACGACGCTAGTTAGTAAGTCATATAAACCATTTTCTCTCGCTATTATTGAAAAAAGAGAAATGACAACCAGCAAACCTCATGACGTTTTCTTTTTCACCAGAAATGTATGTGGGGGAAAATGGGACGAAGGGTTGGAGGGAGGGGGGGATGCGTCATTCAGTGGCTGACACGTTCCATTATGAGATTATGGTAATGACATATACATGATGGTGGGCGGCCCACCACGACCCACGCTGTGTGGGGGTGTGTGGGGGAGCGTACCACCACCACGACCCACGCTGTGTGTGTGTGGGGGTGTGTGGGGGAGCGTACCACCACCACGACCCACGCTGTGTGTGTGTGGGGGTGTGTGGGGGAGCGTACCACCACCACGACCCACGCTGTGTGTGTGGGGGGGGAGCGTACCACCACCACGACCCACGCTGTGTGTGTGTGTGGGGGTGTGTGGGGGAGCGTACCACCACCACGACCCACGCTGTGTGTGTGTGGGGGAGCGTACCACCACCACGACCCACGCTGTGTGTGTGTGTGGGGGAGCGTACCACCACCACGACCCACGCTGTGTGTGTGTGGGGGGGTGTGTGGGGTGTGGGTGAGTTAGTACAGAACCGAGCGACCAAAAACAATGGAGTCTTGTTGTGCGTGCAGGGTCACCTGACCTGGGAGGTGGGCCAGCCACCCAGCCACCCACCCACCCAGCCACCCGCCCACCCACCCAGCCACCCAACCACCCACCCAGCCAGCCACCCAACCACCCAGCCAGCCACCCACCCAGCCAGCCACCCAGCCACCCACCCAACCACCCAGCCAGCCACCCAGCCAGCCACCCAACCAGCCACCCAACCACCCAGCCACCCACCCAGCCACCCAGCCACCCACCCAGCCACCCACCCAGCCACCCCTCACTGTGTTCCTCCCTCATTCCCTCCCTCATTCCCTCCTCCTCCTCCTCCCTCATCAACCACTCGCTCCCTCGTAAATTACCACCCCTGTATACACCTCCCTTGTTGTGTTCCTCCCTCATTCCCTCCCTTCTCCTTCATTCCCCCTCCTCCTCCCTCATCAACCACTCGCTCCCTCCTCCCTCATTCCCCCCCTCCTCCTCCCTCATCAACCACTCGCTCCCTCGTAAATTAGCACCCCTGTATACACCTCCCTTGTAGTGTTTCTCCCTCCCTCCCTCCTCCTCCCTCATTCCCTCCCTCCTCCCTCATTCCCTCCCTCCTCCTCCTCCTCCCTCATCAACCACTCGCTCCCTCATAAATTATAACCCCTGTATACACCTCCCTTGTGTTCCTCCCTCACTCCTCCTCCCTTATCCTCCCTCATTCCCTCTCTCCTCCCTCCCTCCTCCCTCCCTCCCTCCTCATCAACCACTCCCTCCCTCATTAACTACCACCCCCGCCCCCCTCCATCCAGCCCCAACTTGGACACTCGTTACTCAGGTGTCCACATAATACTCGTTGTCGTTGATTAATCAGTGATTAACGAAGCCTACTACTGATTAATGAAGTCAACAAATGATTAATGAAGTCTACTAATGATTAGCGAAGTCAACTAACGATTAACGAAGTCAACTAATGATCAGCGAAGTCAGCTAATGATTGACGAAGTCAACTAATGATTAATGAAGTCAACTAATGATTAGCGAAGTCAACTAATGATTAGCGAAGTCAGCTAATGATTAGCGAAGTCAACTAATGATTAATGAAGTCAACTAATGATTAGCGAAGTCAACTAATGATTAGCGAAGTCAGCTAATGATTAGCGAAGTCAACTAATGATTAGCGAAGTCAGCTAATGATTAGCGAAGTCAACTAATGATTAGCGAAGTCAACTAATGATTAGCGAAGTCAACTAATGATTAACGAAGGCAACTAATGATGAACGAAGTCAACTAATGATTAGCGAAGTCAACTAATGATTAACGAAGCCTACTAATGATTAATGAAGTCAACTAATGATTAATGAAGTCAACTAATGATTAATGAAGTCAACTAATGATTAACAAAGTCAACTAATGATTAGCGAAGTCATCTAATGATTAACGAAGGCAACTAATGATTAATGAAGTCAACTAATGATTAGCGAAGTCAACTAATGATTAGCGAAGTCAACTAATGATTAGCGAAGTCAACTAATGATTAGCGAAGTCAACTAATGATTAGCGAAGTCAACTAATGATTAATGAAGTCAACTAATGATTAATGAAGTCAACTAATGATTAACGAAGTCAACTAATGATTAATGAAGTCATCTAATCTGGTGATTAGTGATTGCTTAATGATAAACGAAGTCATCTACTCTAATTGGTGTCATCTCCTCATACGGGTGTCATCTCCTCATACGGCTGTCATCTGATCATACGGTTGTCATCTGATCATACGGGTGTCATCTGATCATACGGGTGTCATCTGATCATACGGGTGTCATCTGATCATACGGGTGTCATCTGATCATACGGCTGTCATCTGATCATACGGGTGTCATCTGATCATACGGGTGTCATCTGATCATACGGCTGTCATCTGATCATACGGCTGTCATCTGATCATACGGGTGTCATCTGATCATACGGCTGTCATCTGATCATACGGCTGTCATCTGATCATACGGCTGTCATCTGATCATACGGCTGTCATCTGATCATACGGGTGTCATCTCCTCATACGGGTGTCATCTGATCATACGGTTGTCATCTGATCATACGGCTGTCATCTGATCATACGGGTGTCATCTGATCATACGGGTGTCATCTGCTCATACGGGTGTCATCTGCTCATACGGCTGTCATCTGATCATACGGCTGTCATCTCCTCATAAGGTTGTCATCTGATCATACGGGTGTCATCTGCTCATACGGTTGTCATCTGATCATACGGGTGTCATCTGATCATACACAAATCTGTGTGATTCCTTAATGAGCAGCAGATTCGGTCCTTCCGGGCCAAACTTGTGCTCGCTCCCGTGCAGGGCGACCACACCCATCACCTCCACTCCCATCCCCAACCCCTGGCCACCGAGTTCTCCTCCACCACTGTCTCCCTCACCACCAACACTCCCTCCCTCTCTCTCTCCCTCTCCCTCCCTCCTTTCCAATCTCACCGCTCTACCCCACCTCCACTCCCATCCCCAACCCCTGGCCACCAAGTTCTCCTCCACCACTGTCTCCCTCACCACCACCACCACCACCAACACTCCCTCCCTCTCTCTCTCCCTCTCCCTCCCTTCCAATCTCACCGCTCTTCCCCCCACTTCCCCCCCTACATCACTTCCTGGCCTCCACGCCTCGATTATACTCTTTTTTTGTTTGTGAAGAGCAATAGAGGGATGGTCTCCACCCATAGCCATGTAATCTGTAATTAATATCTTTTTTTTTTTTTGCACAATTACTTTTTTTGTCCATTTCCCTTTTTTTGCACACTTACTTTTTTTGGACTCTTTTTTTTGCTTACTTCCCGACACTTCCATTGCTGTTCCATCCCACAATAATTAAGTTTGGTTTGCTTGTGTATGTACCAGTGGAGTCTATCTTACTCTCCTCCCATTTTCTATAAAGCGAATTGGAAGTCTACGAGGAGGAATTTCGAGATTTTTCCAGTGAAATGAAATTTTTGCTTCAGTTTATGCCGGTGGAGTCTACCTCACACTCCTCCCATTTTCTATTAAGTAAATTGAAATCCTCGAGGAAGATTTTTATGAATTTTCAAACGAAATGAATTTCTGCTTGTCTCACCCTCCTCCCATTTTCTATAAAGTAAATTGTAATGTTTGAGGAGGATTTTTTTAAGACTTTTCACACGAAATGAATTTCTTCTTGTGGAGTCTGTCTTAACACTCCTCCCATTTTCTTTAAAGGAATCCTCCCATTTTCTACGAAGTGAATTGAATTTGACCAGGAATTTTCAAGACTTTTCAGCAAATGAATTTCTGCTTTTGTGTGGAGTCTTATCTCACACACCTCCCATTTTCTATAAAGTAAATTGTAATCTTCGACCAGGGATATTTAAGACTTTTCAAACGAAATGAATTTCTGCTTGTCTCACACACCTCCCATTTTCTATCAAGTAAATTGTAATCTTCGAGGAGGGATTTTTTTTAAGACTTTTCAAACGAAATGAATTTCTGCTTTTGTGTGGGTGTCTTATCTCACACACCTCCCATTTTCTATAAAGCGAATTGAAGGCTTCGAGGAAGAGAAGACATTTGGTCGAGATTTTTCAACAAAGGTCGTCTTCTTCCCCCCAACACCCCCCCACCCCCCCAATTTCTCTATCGGCCAGAGATGATCCGAAAAAGACACACACACACACACACACACACACACACACACACACACACACACACACACACACACACACACACACACACACAGACACGGCGCTTGGAAAAGTCATTTTGAAGAAGAGTGAAATTTCCCCATTTTTATTTTAAGGTGGGGGGGAAGGGGGAAAGGGGGGGTAGGTGGGGGAGAGGGGGGGTAGGTAGGAGGGGGGGTAGGTAGGTTAGGGTTTTTTTTTTTTAAAGACGGGGAAATCATCAGGATGGTCAGGGGGCGGGGCCGGGGGAGAACACACAATGCGGGTCATTATGAGTTGGAGGAAGCCAACCTATTTAGCAATCACTGGACCGTACTCATGACACACACACACACACACACACACACACACACACACACACACACACACACATACACACACACACACATACACACACACACACACATACGTACTCACACACTTGAAAAATTTTTCCACTTGTGAATCACCCTCCCCCTCTCTCTTCCTCTCTCCCTCTCTCTCTCTCTCTCTCTCTCTCTCTCTCTCTCTCTCTCTCTCTCTCTCTCTCTCTCTCGGTTGTGCCTCAGTGGAAATACAGTGCTTCTGTCTTCTCCCCCTCCCCCCTCTCCCTCTCCCCCTCCCCCCCGAGTGTTTGATAACCAGCTGTGAAGCAGTGACGAGCCCCAGCCAGCTGCACCAATAGCAGTGACGAGCCACAGCCACTGAAGAATGCGCTCAGCTTACAGTGTCACATGACTGTGTTATCTCCAGTGGTGTATGACACTGCCATGAAAGTTTTGCCTTACGTTCGTACTACATATAGATATATTTTTTTTGACCTGATGTTTAAGGTCACATTATCTCTGACGTGGAGATTATTCTTAGATAGATAGATATATAGATAGATAGATAGATAGATAGAGAGAGAGAGAGAGAGAGAGAGAGAGAGAGAGAGAGAGAGAGAGAGAGAGAGACTGGCTGGTAAATGATATCCCGAATTTTGAATTATTTTTTTTTCTTTTTTTTTTCCCTCCTCACATGTAAGTCGTGGAATGGAATGAATTTAGTTGCTGTTCTCTGTATGTGTTCTATCTCTTATTTACCTTTAGAAAACACCTCGTTCTCAAGTCCATGACGTGCGCTCCCTCACGCAGTTTGTGTGTGTGTGTGTGTGTGTGTGTGTGTGTGCACTTACGTGGGAGAGAGGCGCCGTGCATATGGACTTTTGAGCTTGGGTCTTCGTGAGGTTTTAAAGATGTGAGTCGAGGGAATGAGGTTTTGGTTGCTGCTCTCTGTATGTGTTCTCAATATTGGTCCCTCATGGTATAGGGGTAGCGTGCGCGTATGCCATGCACGCACGTGCGAGGGGGGGGGGGAGAGGCGCGTCGTGCATGCACGTGGTGTGCTCTTATACCACACAGACCACTACTGGGGGGGGGGAGGAGGGGGTCTGTATGAAGTAGGGGCCCCACATGGATGGTATGTATAATAACAACTTCCCGTTTTCTCATAACGCAAGTGCTCCGTGGCGTGCATTTAAAGTTTCATATTTCCGCCAGACTACAAATATATATATATATATATAGCTTTCTTTTTCTTTCATACTATTCGCCATTTCCCGCATTAGCAAGGTAGCGTTAAGAACAGAGGACTGGGCCTCTGAGGGAATATCCTCACCTGGCCTCGTTCTCTGTTCCTTCTTTTGAAAAATATATGTGTGTGTGTGTGTGTGTGTGTGTGTGTGTGTGTGTGTGTGTGTGTGTGTGTGTGTGTGGGTGGGTTGAGCCATTCCTAGTCTTTTTTCACTGCGCCACCTCGCTAACGCGGGAGACGGCGATTAAGTACAATGAGTAAATATATGAATATTTCACCATATATACTCCCCTTCCCTTCCCCTCCCCCTCCCCTACCCCTTCGCCTCCCCTTCCCTCTCCCATTCCCCTCCCATTCCCCCTCCCATTCCCACTCCCCTTCCCCTCCCATTCCCCTCTCCTTCCCCTTCCCTCTCCCATTCCCCTCCCATTCCCCTCCCATTCCCACTCCCCTTCCCCTCCCATTCCCCTCTCTCCTTCCCCTCTCCTCCTCTGCTTTTGCTCTTTTGTTCAGAGATGGAGGCGCTTCTCCCCCCCTAATGCCTCTCTCTGGACCATATCTTTTTTCCCCCGTCCTTTTTTTCTTCCTTTTTCAACGTTTTTCTGTATCGTATGTGTGTGTGAAGCGCTATTATTAATTCATTTATTTGTAATCTTATTTCAAATCGTTTTTACTCTCTTTTTTCATTGTTTTTTGGCTTGGTCTCCTCTGTCGTTTTCTATGATTACTCTCCGTCGTTTTCTGTGATTACTCTCCTGTTTTTGGCTTGGCCTCCTCCGTCGTTTTCTATGATTACTAACCGTCGTTTTCTGTGATTACTCTCCTGTTTTTTTTGCTTAGCCTCCTCCGTCGTTTTCTATGATTGCTCTCCGTCGTTTTCTGTGATTACTCTCCTGTTTTTGGCTTGGCCTCCTCCGTCGTTTTCTATGATTACTAACCGTCGTTTTCTGTGATTACTCTCCTGTTTTTTTTGCTTAGCCTCCTCCGTCGTTTTCTATAATTACTAACCGTCGTTTTCTGTGATTACTCTCCTGTTTTTGGCTTGGCCTCCTTCGACGTTTTCTATGATTACTCTCCGTCGTTTTCTGTGATTACTCTCCTGTTTTTGGCTTGGCCTCCTCCGTCGTTTTCTATGATTGCTCTCCGTCGTTTTCTGTGATTACTCTCCTATTTTTGGCTTGGCCTCCTCCGTCGTTTTCTATGATTGCTCTCCGTCGTTTTCTGTGATTACTCTCCTGTTTTTGGCTTGGTCTCCTCCGTCGTTTTCTGTGCGCTTCGCTGGCTGAATGCCATGTTAATGCAGTCCCATCGTGTGCACTCTCAGGTCCCAGTCCCATCATCTGGTCCCAGTCCCATCATCTGGTCCCAGTCCCATCATCTACATCCCTAGGTCCCATCATCTGGTCCCAGTCCCATCATCTACATCCCCAGGTCCCATCATCTGGTCCCAGTCCCATCATCTACACCCTAAGGTCCCAGTCCCATCATCTGGTCCCAGTCCCATCATCTACACCCCCAGGTCCCATCATCTGGTCCCAGGCCCATCATCTACATCCTCAGGTCCCATCATCTGGTCCCAGTCCCATCATCTACACCCCCAGGTCCCATCATCTGGTCCCAGTCCCATCATCTACACCCTCAGGTCCCATCATCTGGTCCTAGTCCCATCATCTTACATCCCAGGTTCCCATCATCTGGTCCTAGTCCCATCATCTACACCCCAGGTCCCATCATCTGGTCCCAGTCCCATCATCTGGTCCCAGTCCATCATCTACACCCTCAGGTCCCCATCATTGGTCCTAGTCCCATCATCTACATCCCCAGGTCCCATCATCTGGTCCCAGTCCCTTCATCTACACCCTCAGGTCCCATCATCTGGTCCTAGTCCCATCATCTACATCCCCAGGTCCCATCATCTGGTCCCAGTCCCATCATCTACACCCTCAGGTCCCATCATCTGGTCCCAGTCCCATCATCTGGTCCCAGTCCCATCATCTACACCCTCAGGTCCCATCATCTGGTCCTAGTCCCATCATCTACATCCCCAGGTCCCATCATCTGGTCCCAGTCCCATCATCTACACCCTCAGGTCCCATCATCTGGTCCAGTCCCATCATCTACACCCTCAGGTCCCATCATCTGGTCCAGTCCCATCATCTACACCCTCAGGTCCCATCATCTGGTCCAGTCCCATCATCTACACCCTCAGGTCCCATCATCTGGTCCAGTCCCATCATCTACACCCTCAGGTCCCATCATCTGGTCCAGTCCCATCATCTACACCCTCAGGTCCCATCATCTGGTCCAGTCCCATCATCTGGTCCCAGTCCCATCATCTGGTCCAGTCCCATCATCTGGTCCCAGTCCCTTCATCTACACCCTCAGGTCCCATCATCTGGTCCAGTCCCATCATCTGGTCCAGTCCCATCATCTGGTCCCAGTCCCATCATCTGGTCCAGTCCCATCATCTGGTCCCAGTCCCTTCATCTACACCCTCAGGTCCCATCATCTGGTCCAGTCCCATCATCTGGTCCCAGTCCCTTCATCTACACCCTCAGGTCCCATCATCTGGTCCTAGTCCCATCATCTACACCCTCAGGTCCCATCATCTGGTCCCAGTCCCTTCATCTACACCCTCAGGTCCCATCATCTGGTCCAGTCCCATCATCTGGTCCCAGTCCCATCATCTACACCCTCAGGTCCCATCATCTGGTCCCAGTCCCATCATCTGGTCCTAGTCCCATCATCTACATCCTCAGGTCCCATCATCTGGTCCAGTCCCATCATCTGGTCCTAGTCCCATCATCTACATCCTCAGGTCCCATCATCTGGTCCCAGTCCCATCATCTGGTCCCAGTCCCATCATCTACACCCTCAGGTCCCATCATCTGGTCCAGTCCCATCATCTACATCCTCAGGTCCCATCATCTGGTCCCAGTCCCATCATCTACACCCTCAGGTCCCATCATCTGGTCCAGTCCCATCATCTACACCCTCAGGTCCCATCATCTGGTCCTAGTCCCATCATCTACACCCTCAGGTCCCATCATCTGGTCCCAGTCCCATCATCTGGTCCCAGTCCATCATCTACACCCTCAGGTCCCATCATCTGGTCCCAGTCCCTTCATCTACACCCTCAGGTCCCATCATCTGGTCCCAGTCCCTTCATCTACACCCTCAGGTCCCATCATCTGGTCCCAGTCCCATCATCTACACCCTCAGGTCCCATCATCTGGTCCTAGTCCCATCATCTACACCCTCAGGTCCCATCATCTGGTCCAGTCCCATCATCTACACCCTCAGGTCCCATCATCTGGTCCCAGTCCCTTCATCTACACCCTCAGGTCCCATCATCTGGTCCAGTCCCATCATCTGGTCCCAGTCCCTTCATCTACACCCTCAGGTCCCATCATCTGGTCCAGTCCCATCATCTGGTCCAGTCCCATCATCTACACCCCCAGGTCCCATCATCTGGTCCCAGTCCCTTCATCTACACCCTCAGGTCCCATCATCTGGTCCAGTCCCATCATCTGGTCCAGTCCCATCATCTGGTCCCAGTCCCATCATCTGGTCCAGTCCCATCATCTACACCCTCAGGTCCCATCATCTGGTCCAGTCCCATCATCTGGTCCAGTCCCATCATCTGGTCCAGTCCCATCATCTACATCCCAGGTCCCATCATCTGGTCCCAGTCCCATCATCTACACCCTCAGGTCCCATCATCTGGTCCAGTCCCATCATCTACACCCTCAGGTCCCATCATCTGGTCCAGTCCCATCATAGTCCCATCATCTACATCCCAGGTCCCATCATCTGGTCCAGTCCCATCATCTGGTCCCAGTCCCTTCATCTACACCCTCAGGTCCCATCATCTGGTCCAGTCCCATCATCTGGTCCTAGTCCCATCATCTACATCCCAGGTCCCATCATCTGGTCCAGTCCCATCATCTGGTCCAGTCCCATCATCTGGTCCAGTCCCATCATCTGGTCCAGTCCCATCATCTGGTCCTAGTCCCATCATCTACATCCCAGGTCCCATCATCTGGTCCAGTCCCATCATCTGGTCCAGTCCCATCATCTGGTCCAGTCCCATCATCTGGTCCAGTCCCATCATCTGGTCCTAGTCCCATCATCTACATCCCAGGTCCCATCATCTGGTCCTAGTCCCATCATCTACATCCCAGGTCCCATCATCTGGTCCAGTCCCATCATCTGGTCCAGTCCCATCATCTGGTCCAGTCCCATCATCTGGTCCAGTCCCATCATCTGGTCCAGTCCCATCATCTGGTCCAGTCCCATCATCTGGTCCCAGTCCCATCATCTGGTCCTAGTCCCATCATCTACATCCCAGGTCCCATCATCTGGTCCCAGTCCCATCATCTACACCCCAGGTCCCATCATCTGGTCCAGTCCCATCATCTGGTCCAGTCCCATCATCTGGTCCCAGTCCCTTCATCTACACCCTCAGGTCCCATCATCTGGTCCAGTCCCATCATCTGGTCCAGTCCCATCATCTACACCCTCAGGTCCCATCATCTGGTCCAGTCCCATCATCTGGTCCCAGTCCCTTCATCTACACCCTCAGGTCCCATCATCTGGTCCAGTCCCATCATCTGGTCCAGTCCCATCATCTACACCCTCAGGTCCCATCATCTGGTCCAGTCCCATCATCTGGTCCTAGTCCCATCATCTACACCCTCAGGTCCCATCATCTGGTCCTAGTCCCATCATCTACACCCTCAGGTCCCATCATCTGGTCCAGTCCCATCATCTGGTCCCAGTCCCTTCATCTACACCCTCAGGTCCCATCATCTGGTCCCAGTCCCATCATCTGGTCCCAGTCCCTTCATCTACACCCTCAGGTCCCATCATCTGGTCCAGTCCCATCATCTGGTCCCAGTCCCTTCATCTACACCCTCAGGTCCCATCATCTGGTCCCAGTCCCTTCATCTACACCCTCAGGTCCCATCATCTGGTCCAGTCCCATCATCTGGTCCCAGTCCCTTCATCTACACCCTCAGGTCCCATCATCTGGTCCAGTCCCATCATCTGGTCCCAGTCCCTTCATCTACACCCTCAGGTCCCATCATCTGGTCCCAGTCCCTTCATCTACACCCTCAGGTCCCATCATCTGGTACAGAAGAGGACCATCCTGGTACAGAAGAGGACCATCCTGGTACAGAAGACCATCCTGGTACAGAAGAGGACCATCCTGGTACAGAAGAGGACCATCTAGGTACTAAAGAAGACCATCCTGGTACGGAAGAGGACCATCCTTGCTCAGGAGAAGGCCTCCTGGACGCAGAAGAGGACCCCCCCCCCCCCCCTTGACGAACCCCTCTTTATGCCGGGCCACACGAAACCCCCTGGCATATAAGACTCGGCCAGAGACCCCGTTCGTCCCCCCCCCCACCTAAGACAGACCCCCTCCACCCCAGGACGACTCCCGCGGACCCACCCACCAGAGACCCCCCCCCCCTCCCTCCCTTCCCATCTCAGAGACGGGCCACTCTAGCCGCATGCGGCCACTGTCACTGGGTGAAATAATAGGGCGAGTGGAGGATATACCGCGGCAGGGGGGGGGGGGTGTGGACCCCCCCCCAAGGGGGTTCTTGAATATGCCTCACCTGACACCCGGGGCCAGAACGGCGGCGGTAACTTCTCCAAGGTTACAACCACCACTAAACGTGGACTGGGACACAAGGGGAAACACACTAGGGAGGGAAGAGAGTTTCTTTTCTTCTTTCTTTCTTTCTATTTTTTTTTTTTCCTTCTTTCCTCTTTTTCTCTCTCTGAAAAGCCTTGTGAACGAGGGAGGGAAAGATGGTTAAATTGAGGAATGGGTTTAGTGGTTTAATATGAGGAAGGTTGGAGATGGGTTTAGTGGTTTAATATGGGGAAGGTTGGAGATGGGTTTAGTGGTTTAATATGGGGAAGGTTGGAGATGGGTTTAGTGGTTTAATATGGGGAAGGTTGGAGATGTGTTTAGTGGTTTAATATGGGGAAGGTTGGAGATGGGTTTAGTGGTTTAATATGGGGAAGGTTGGAGATGGGTTTAGTGGTTTAATATGGGGAAGGTTGGAGATGGGTTTAGTGGTTTAATATGGGGAAGGTTGGAGATGGGTTTAGTGGTTTAATATGGGGAAGGTTGGAGATGGGTTTAGTGGTTTAATATGGGGAAGGCTGGAGATGGGTTTAGTGGTTTAATATGAGGAAGGTTGGAGATGGGTTTAGTGGTTTAATATGAGGAAGGTTGGAGATGGGTTTAGTGGTTTAATATGGGGAAGGTTGGAGATGGGTTTAGTGGTTTAATATGGGGAAGGTTGGAGATGGGTTTAGTGGTTTAATATGGGGAAGGTTGGAGATGGGTTTAGTGGTTTAATATGGGGAAGGTTGGAGATGGGTTTAGTGGTTTAATATGGGGAAGGTTGGAGATGGGTTTAGTGGTTTAATATGGGGAAGGTTGGAGATGGGTTTAGTGGTTTAATATGGGGAAGGTTGGAGATGGGTTTAGTGGTTTAATATGAGGAAGGTTGGAGATGGGTTTAGTGGTTTAATATGAGGAAGGTTGGAGATGGGTTTAGTGGTTTAATATGAGGAAGGTTGGAGATGGGTTTAGTGGTTTAATATGGGGAAGGTTGGAGATGGGTTTAGTGGTTTAATATGGGGAAGGTTGGAGATGGGTTTAGTGGTTTAATATGGGGAAGGTTGGAGATGGGTTTAGTGGTTTAATATGGGGAAGGTTAGAGATGGGTTTAGTGGTTTAATATGGGGAAGGTTAGAGATGGGTTTAGTGGTTTAATATGGGGAAGGTTAGAGATGGGTTTAGTGGTTTGATATGAGGAAGGTTGGAGATGGGTTTAGTGGTTTAATATGGGGAAGGTTGGAGATGAAGCTGTTGAAGTGTTTATGACCGGAGCTGTGCATTCACGAACCCCCCCCCGCCACCACTGCCCACGGTCGAACCCTGCGTAGGCCAACAGAGAAGACCCCTATTTCTGGCCATCAGAGAAGACCCGTATTTCTGGCCATCAGAGAAGACCCTTATTTATGACCATCAGAGAAGACCCTTATTTCTGGCCATCAGAGAAGACCCCCTCTTATTTCTGGCCATCAGAGAAGACCCCCTCTTATTTCTGGCCATCAGAGAAGTCTCCCTCTTATTTCTGGCCATCAGAGAAGTCTCCCTCTTATTTCTGGCCATCAGAGAAGTCTCCCTCTTATTTCTGGCCATCAGAGAAGACCCCCTCTTATTTCTGGCCATCAGAGAAGACCCCCTCTTATTTCTGGCCATCAGAGAAGTCTCCCTCTTATTTCTGGCCATCAGAAAAGTCCCCCTCTTATTTCTGGCCATCAGAGAAGTCTCCCTCTTATTTCTGGCCATCAGAGAAGACCCCCTCTTATTTCTGGCCATCAGAGAAGACCCCCTCTTATTTCTGGCCATCAGAGAAGACCCCCTCTTATTTCTGGCCATCAGAGAAGACCCCCTCTTAT
>NC_092284.1:8660340-8667840 GCF_036320965.1 Panulirus ornatus
TGGGGGTTGTGGAGTGGGTGGGGGTTGTGGAGTGGGTTGGGGTTGTGGTCCCTGGTACCCCCGCCTCGTAACAACCCTGCCAGATGAAAAGTTCACCGTTGTGGTCCGTGTTGGTCTTATGAAGGTTTTCGTGGTCCGTATGTTTCGTAGTTTCATATGGTCCGTATGGTTCGCGTGGTTCGTAGGTTAATATGGTCCGTATGGTTCGTGTGGTTCGTAGGTTCCTATGGTCCGTATGGTTCGCGTGGTTCGTAGGTTCCTATGGTCCGTATGGTTCGTGTGGTTCGTAGGTTCCTATGGTCCGTATGGTTCGCGTGGTTCGTAGGTTCCTATGGTCCGTATGGTTCGCGTGGTTCGTAGGTTCCTATGGTCCGTATGGTTCGTGTGGTTCGTAGGTTCCTATGGTCCGTATGGTTCGTGTGGTTCGTAGGTTCCTATGGTCCGTATGGTTCGTGTGGTTCGTAGGTTCCTATGGTCCGTATGGTTCGCGTGGTTCGTAGGTTCCTATGGTCCGTATGGTTCGTGTGGTTCGTAGGTTAATATGGTCCGTATGGTCCGTGTGGTCCGTGTAGCCGTCGTCAGCGATGTGGTAAACCCGTGACGTCACTGTCTGGTGGAGGACAGTGACGAAACACAGGTTACGTCCCAGCCTGTCACTGCTGGCAGGAGGGGGAGGGGGGCTGGCACTGCTGGCAGGAGGGAAGGGGGGTTGTGGCTGGCACTGCTGGCAGGAGGGGGGAGGGTGGCTGGCACTGGTGGCAAGAGGGGAGGGGGGTTGTGGCTGGCACTGCTGGCAGGGGGAGCTTGGCACTGCTGGCAGGGGGAGGGTAGCTGGCACTGCTGGCAGGAGGGGGGTTGTAGCTGGCACTGCTGGCAGGGGGAGCTTGGCACTGCTGGCAGGGGGAGGGGGGTTGTGGCTGACACTGCTGGCAGGGGGAGGGTAGCTGGCACTGCTGGCAGGAGGGGGGTTGTAGCTGGCACTGCTGGCAGGGGGAGCTTGGCACTGCTGGCAGGGGGAGGGTAGCTGGCACTGCTGGCAGGCGGGGGGTTGTAGCTGGCACTGCTGGCAGGGGGAGCTTGGCACTGCTGGCAGGGGGAGGGGGGTTGTGGCTGACACTGCTGGCAGGGGGAGCTTGGCACTGCTGGCAGGAGGGGGAAGGGGGGTTGTGGCTGGCACTGCTGGCAGGGGGAGCTTGGCACTGCTGGCAGGAGGGGGAGGGGGGGCTGGCACTGCTGGCAGGAGGGGTGAGGGTGGCTGGCACTGCTGGCAGGGGGAGCTTGGCACTGCTGGCAGGGGGAGGGGGGTTGTGGCTGGCACTGCTGGCAGGGGGAGCTTGGCACTGCTGGCAGGGGGAGCTTGGCACTGCTGGCAGGAGGGGGAAGGGGGGTTGTGGCTGGCACTGCTGGCAGGAGTGGGGAGGGGGGGGGATGGGTTCCCCTGGCACTGCTATACAGTGAGTGGTGGTCTCTGTGATGTGGCACTCACCAGTAAACAAGCCAGCGTTCGGGGCCTCAGCTGCTGGGTTCACTTGGCCAACTGAACTTTTCGAGGCTGTGGCCAAAAGAAGGAACAGAGAAGTGGGCCAAGTGAGGATATTCCCTCTTAAGGGTCACTCCTCTGTTCTGAACGCTACCTCGATAACGCGGGAAATGGCGAATACATATGTGCGTGTGTGTGTGTGTATATATATATATATATATATATATATATATATATATATATATATATATATATATATATATATATATATATATATATATATTCCTATGAGTCCACGGGGAAAATGAGACGCGATAAGTTGCCAAGTGCACTTTCGTGTAATAATCACATCATCAGGAGTGAAAGAAATATAACAGTCAGTTGATATACAACGAAGAGACGTAGCTAGGACGCCATTTGGTTATAAGGGAGAAAGAATACTTCCCACGTATTCCCTGCGTGTCGTAGAAGGCGACTAAAAGGGGAGGGAGCGGGTGGCTGGAAATCCTCCCCTCTCATTATTTTTTTTTTTTTCCCAAAGGAAGGAACAGAGAAGGGGGCTGGATGAGGATGTTTCCTCAGAGGCCCAGTCCTTTGTTCTTAACGCTACCTCGCTGACGCGGGAAATGGCGAATAGTATGAAAGAAAGAAAAGAATATATATATATATATATATATATATATATATATATATATATATATATATATATATATATACATATATATATATATATATATATATATATATATATATATACATATATATATATATATATATATATATATATATATATATATATATATATATATATACGAACAAAGTGCATATGAACGCGCACTTTCATATCACATATAAACCTCCAACAACCAGGATCGATCCCTGGACCCCCTGTGCAGCAGGCGGGAGCGCTACCGCTAGGCTATGATCGCCCCTAATAGGGAAATGGACTATTCGAAAACTATGTACTGGAATACCCTTCGTCTCACGTTGGAGAGCAACGGGGTCTACACCGGTCATTTCCCATTAGGCTCACACAGTCAGCAGATACCACTTTACTCAACCTAACTGTACAACGCGGAGGTATATATATATATATATATATATATATATATATATATATATATATATATATATATATATATATATATGTATATATATATATATATATATATAATATTTAATTTATTATACTTTGTCGCTGTCTCCCACGTTCGCGAGGTAGCGCAAGGAAACACGAAAGAATGGCCCAACTCACCCACATACACATGTATATACATACACGTCCACACACGCACATATACATACCTATACATTTCAACATATGTATACATACACAGACATATACATATATACACATGTACATAATTCGTACTTGCTGCCTTTATTCATCCCCATCGTCACCTCGCCACACATGAAATAACAACACCCTCCCCCCTCATGTGTGCGAGGTAGCGCTAGGAAAAGACAACAAAGGCCACATTCGTTCACACTCAGTCTCTAGCTGTCATGTAATAATGCACCGAAACCACAGCTCCCTTTCCACATCCAGGCCCCACAGAACTTTCCATGGTTTACCCTAGACGCTTCACATGCCCTGGTTCCATCCATTGCATATGTATATGCTTGTATATGTATATGTATGTATATGTTGATTATGCATATGTATATGTCCGTATATATGGGCGTTTATGCATATATACATGTATATGAGTGGATGGACCATTCTTCGTCTGTTTCCTGGCGCTACCTCGCTGACGCGGGAAATATATCAGCATCCCAGTATCTACAGCTCGTCTCTCCCTCGTAGCATCTAATAATTACGATAATCCATCAGTCTGTATTCAGTACAAGAAAAGGAATTATCAATGATAAATATAACACATTTAACCACTGACCCACATATCTCGTATGTCGTGTATTCTTTATGTAGTGCTAATGTTTACATGTATTTCAGCTGGGGGGGAAGGGGGGGGGGGTGTTATGTGTTTACCTGACGATCTCTCTCTCTCTCTCTCTCTCTCTCTCTCTCTCTCTCTCTCTCTCTCTCTCTCTCTCTCTCTCTCTCTCTCTCTCTCTCTCTCTGGCCTATTTATCATCCTGATGACGACACAGGTTTTTTGGCCCTGATTATTCTAACCAACCTCTCGCTAACGAGGTTAATTACCCGCTAACGAACTGTTGATTCACAGAAACGTTAATGAACAACAGGTGATGACACTAGAGGCTGGGGGGTGGTAACCAACCCAACAACACGTTTTCTTTTTTTCAAATCTTTTTCGTTTTTTGTTTTGTTTCGTTTTCCATTTGCTTCGCACAACCCAACAACACGTTTTCTTTTTTGAATTATTTTTCGTTTTTTGTTTTGTTTCGCTTTCTATTTGCTTCTCACAACCCAACAACACGTTTTCTTTTCAATTTTTTTTTTCGTTTTTTGTTTTGTCTCGTTTTCTATTTGCTTCTCACAACCCAACAACACGTTTTCTTTTTTCAAATCTTTTTCGTAACTAACCCAACAAAACGTTTTCTTTTTTCAATTTTTTTTTCGTTTTCTTTGCTTTGTTTTCCATTTGCTTCTCACAGTGATGGCCTCTGATGTGAGGTCATACGTTAATGACCCGTTCCTCTCCTATCCCGATCGTTAGATGTGTCACAGACTCACTGTTCATTTCTACAGCCTCCACGAGATCTTCGGGATTACGTGGAATTGTGGATAGGTTCGAATCCTGTTGGTCGCTGTAGTTGGTTCACAGTTGACCCCCAGCTGTTCATCCTTTTCTGGTCGATAGGGTGGGTACCTGCCTTAACCTAGGGGATATATATATATATATATATATATATATATATATATATATATATATATATATATATATATATATTTTTTTTTTTTTTATTTCTTTTTTAAACTATTCGCCATTTCCCGCGTTAGCGAGGTAGCGTTAAGAACAGAGGACTGGGCCTTTTTTGGAATATCCTCACCTGGCCCCCTTCTCTGTTCCTTCTTTTGGAAAATTAAAAAAAGAAATAATGAGAGGGGAGGATTTCCAGCCCCCCGCTCCCTCCCCTTTTAGTCGCCTTCTACGACACGCAGGGAATACGTGGGAAGTATTCTTAATCCCCTATCCCCAGATATATATATATATATATATATATATATATATATATATATATATATATATATATATATATATATATATATATATATATGTATGTGTGTGTGTGTGTGTGTGTGTGTGTTATTTCATCTTACACAATATCAATCATGTTAATAATTATTATTTTCTTTTTCTCCAGGTAAAAATGGTGGTGAGTCCTGCCCCTCCTACCGCCCCCCCTACACACCCCCTACACACTCGGGGTGTGGGGGGCTCCACCCCCCCCTACACACTATGGGTGTGGGTGTGGGGTGTGTGGGCTCGCCACCCCACACCCCAGCCCACGTCGTCATACCCAGGTGAGTCAGAAGTACGAGAACTTCCACGTATGTCACTGTTAGCAGTGCCCTGGGTCCATCAGTCACCTCCAGGCCAACAGTGCCTTTTTAGCAGTGACAACGACAGAGCTAAGGAAGGAGTAGCACTATTCCTGAAGCAGTAGTTGTGGGAGTGTGTGAAGGGGTGAAAGAAACTGAATTCCAAACTGTTGTGGATCAAAATGTGTCCACGTTGGTCCACCTTTGGCTACACTGGTCACTGTTAACAGTGTTCTTCCAGTGTTGCCACTGCTCAACGCTCAATTGACTCGTGTTCACGGTAACACTGTTCTCTCAAGCACTGTTGGCAGCACTGTTAGTCACGTGACTACTGACTCTGTGGGTTGTAGTGAACCCGCCAGAGCCAGTAGTTCGCACATCCCATGTTCTTTAGCCCTCTTAAGAGTTGACCCACACATCCCATGTTCTTTAGCCCTCTTAAGAGTTGACCCACACATCCCATGTTCTTTAGACCTCTTAAGAGTAATGTTGACCCACACATCCCATGTTCATTATTAAGACTTGACCCACACATCCCATGTTCATTATTAAGTGTTGACCCACACATCCCATGTTCATTATTAAGACTTGACCCGCACATCCCATGTTCTTTAGACTTCTAACAGTTGCCGGGCGTGGCAGTCGTAATCGCAATTCATGTCTTGTATTTAGATTTAGAAAAGAGAAGGTTGAGAGATGATCAGCAACAGGTATTCCAATTTACCCCATGGCTTTTCCATGATCTTGAGTCGACTCAAGTCCTGGTATTCGTCCAGTTTCGGTCGTGACTCAAGTCCTGGTATTCGTCCAGTTTCGGTCGTGACTCAAGGCCTGGTATTCGTCCAGTTTCGGTCGTGACTCAAGGCCTGGTATTCGTCCAGTTTCGGTCGTGACTCAAGGCCTGGTATTCGTCCAGTTTCGGTCGTGACTCAAGGCCTGGTATTCGTCCAGTTTCGGTCGTGACTCAATGCCTGGTATTCGTCCAGTTTCGGTCGTGACTCAAGGCCTGGTATTCGTCCAGTTTCGGTCGTGACTCAAGTCCTGGTATTCGTCCAGTTTCGGTCGTGACTCAAGGCCTGGTATTCGTCCAGTTTCGGTCGTGACTCAAGGCCTGGTATTCGTCCAGTTTCGGTCGTGACTCAAGTCCTGGTATTCGTCCAGTTTCGGTCGTGACTCAAGGCCTGGTATTCGTCCAGTTTCGGTCGTGACTCAAGGCCTGGTATTCGTCCAGTTTCGGTCGTGACTCAAGTCCTGGTATTCGTCCAGTTTCGGTCGTGGTCAAACGTGTTTACCTCGAGCGAGGCGAAGCGTTCTCTGTCTCCCTTTTCAGTAGGATTGAGGTCCATTTAAGAGATGGCTTTACCAGTTAGAGTGGTTGAAAGCAGAACTATATAGTTAAGTGTAAGTATTGATAAGTATTTAGTGTTAAGTCAGGACTTTGATTCTTTTTTCTTGTAAGTTGGAGTCTCCGGTCGTGGGCCGAAGTCCACATTAAGGCTGGGTCTGAATTGAAATATAGAGTGGGTTGTGAAATAGGAAAGAGAAGAGACAAGGGAAAGTATTGACGAATTTTGGAGGAATAGATGAAAAAATAACCTGTCTTTGGAAACGTGCACCAGGTCATAGTTACTGGGAAAGACATGAGAAGGTCCAGAGTTCTAAAGATTGGAAGTGTAGGGTAAGAAACAGTTATCAAATCGGCCCACCCTTGAGTCTCCAATGGCAAATGTGCATTTTTTTTTTTTTTTCTTCTCTCTGAATCACCTCTGTTGTGCCTTTTGTGTCCTATAACACCATGCGTTTCTTATAGCCTTCCATGACCACAAACGACCCTGAACTACCCATTGGCTCTGATGCTGTTTGAATTCCTCTGTATTATTTTGTATTGGAAGGCCTAGATGACACCTGTATGTCACACACCTGAAACTGTACCAGTTTGTGGCCACACACACACACACACACACACACACACATACACACACACACACACACACACACACACACACACACACACACACACGAACGCTACGCTGCTCTGTGTGGCCCAAAACATATCCGTCATTTCTGACCACGTGTATCGGGAAGTTAGAGACCACATCAGTTATAACGAGGCTGTCCTCCCCCCTCTTGTTTGGGTCCGTTAGACTCGTTAACACTGTCGGGGTCATCTTAACGAAGGTGATTAACCCCGAGCCATTGACCTACGCAGAACTTGATTCGTTCCTCCAACCTGTGGGTCATTTAGGCGCTCAAAACTAACTAGTTACGATTAGGTTTAGTGAAGTTGATCAGGGTTGTGTGGTAGGGGTAGTTGTAGGTCTGGCTGGCTGGGTGGTACCCCCTCACCTCAGGGATCAGGGCTGTGTGGTAGGGGGTAGTAGGATGGTACCCCCCTCACCTCAGGGATCAGGGCTGTGTGGTAGGGGGTAGTAGGATGGTACCCCCCTCACCTCAGGGTTGAGACATCAGTGTGTTGGGGTAATTTTGGTAATGGCGAAGATATATTGATGATCCTTCGCTGTTGTTGTTGTTGTTGTTGTTGTTGTTGTTG
>NC_092284.1:8675340-8677840 GCF_036320965.1 Panulirus ornatus
TATATATATATTATATATATACGTAATGGTCTGTCCTGGGTTGGCCCGCGTATTTTTGGGTTCCGAACGCGCCTTGGGGTCGAGGGATCTCTGGTCAGCGTGCGGTGGGGGTTTTTGGGTTTAAAGGGACGGTGGGAGAGCCCTCGTGTGTGGGATCTTTGGTGTTGACCCTGGCTCGTTTATGCGGGCGTTGAATGTGGCCGAATGTGGTAAAGGGACGAGGAATCTCCTGGAGGTTGGTCGTGGGATGCTGCGTGGTCGGGGTTTCGGTCGAGGGTTTGGGGGGGGGGGGTGTGGGGGGGGGGGGGGGGGGCACGTGTGCGCGCTCCCGATTGGCCCACGAGTGCAAAGGGCTGGCACCCTGGGGACGAGGGATCTCTGGTGGCGGGGAGGTGACGTGGCTGATGAATTACTCGGTCCATTGACGGTGGGTCGTTGTTAGGGTATCAGTAATGCCTTCCCTCCTCCCCCAAGCACTCTCCTCCTCCTCCTCCTGCACACCTTCCTTCTTCCCTCCTAGCACCACCTCCTCCTCCTCCTACACCCCCTCCTTCCCTCCTAGCCCACTTCCCCCTCCTCCTAGCACCTCCCCCTCTCCCTAGCACCTTCCCTCCTCTAACACCTCCTCCCTCTCTCCTTCCTGCCCACCTCCTCCTCCTCCTCTAGCACCCCTTCCTCCGTCCTAGCACACCCTTTCCCCCTCTCTACACCTTCTCCTCCTCCTAACACCCCTCCCCCTCCCCCTAGCACCCCCTCCCCTCCTCCTAGCACCTCCGCCTCCTCCTCCTACACCTCCCTCCTCCTCCTCCTAGCAACCTCCTCCTCCTCCTCCTGCACCCCTCCTCCTAGCACTCCCCTCCTCCTCTAGTAGCCCACCTCCTCCTAGCACCTCCTCCTCCTCCTCCTAGCACCACCTCCTCCTAGCACCTCCTCCTCCTCCTCCTCCTACCTCCTCTCCCTTCACCCTAGTGAGAGCGTTATCATTGTCTTATCTCTGTGATAAAAAAAGGGGAAAAACGACGATAAGAATGACATTTGGGAGTAGGGGCCCCCCCCCCAAACCCCCCCCCATTTTGCCTAGGGGGGGGGGGGTGGGGGGGGGTGGGGGAGGGGAGTGGAGGGGTGGCTAAGTAATTGATCGTGGGAGTTGAAGGATTGTAATCCCTTAACGGTTTACTCCCTCATCCCTAGGGGGGGGGAGGAGGCACTGTTACAATGCACCGTGGGGGGGGGGGACTGTACACTGCACGTGGGGGGGTTTTGTACACTTCCCCGGGGGGTACTGAACTGCACGTGGGGGGGGGCATGTTACACTCACCGGGGGGGGGGGCCTGTACACTGCAGGGGGGGTACTGTCATGCACCCTGGGGGGGGTGGGTACTGTACACTGCACCGTGGGGGGTAGGCACTGTTACACTGCACCAGGGGGGGTAGGCACTGTACACTGCACGGGGGTGGGGTAGGCACTGTTACACTGCACGAGGGGGGCGGAGGCACTGTTACACTGCACGAGGGGGGGTACTGTACACTGCACCGTGGTGGGGGTACTGTACACTGCACCAGGGGGGAGGCACTGTTACACTGCATTGGGCCGTGAGTGGCGGGTTAAATGAGTCCCCCTCCGTACAATTCCTCACGTGTCCCCCTCCATACACTTCCTCACGTCCCCCTCCATACACTTCCTCACGTCCCCCTCCATACACTTCCTCACGTCCCCCTCCGTACACTTCCTCACGTGTCCCCCTCCATACACTTCCTCACGTCCCCATCCGTACACTTCCTCACGTGTCCCCCTCCATACACTTCCTCACGTCCCCATCCGTACACTTCCTCACGTGTCCCCCTCCGTACACTTCCTCACGTCCCCATCCGTACACTTCCTCACGTCCCCCTCCATACACTTCCTCACGTCCCCCTCCGTACACTTCCTCACGTGTCCCCCTCCGTACACTTCCTCACGTCCCCCCTCCGTACACTTCCTCACGTCCCCCTCCGTACACTTCCTCACGTCCCCCTCCGTACACTTCCTCACGTAGCGGCGACCGTCTCTCTCTCTCTTTACTCTTCTCTCTTCCCATATGGACAGAGTGACCGCTTCCCTCTCCCTCCCACTCCATCACTCATTCCACTCAGGTTCCTGGCCCACTCTCTCTCTCTCTCTCTCTCTCTCTCTCTCTCTCTCTCTCTCTCTCTCTCTCTCTCTCTCTCTCTCTCTCTCTCTCCCCCAGTATTTCAAGATCCATCTCCCATGTTCTGTTGACTGTTAGATAGGCCCCTCGTTCCAAACCACCAGTTACGTTGTTCGAAGCTTTTGAGCTGTTTCTTAAAACGACCCCCCTCTTCCCGTAGCTGTGACCTCGCATATATTTTCACCCCCCCCCCCCACTAAGACAGTGACTTTCACTGCAGCTAAGGTTGTTATTTCACCGCTGCTGTTGTGTCTTGTCTGGTCGTTTAACCGCTCGTCTCTGTCGTAGTTCTGTTGTTAGGTTCGTACTCT
>NC_092284.1:8685340-8695340 GCF_036320965.1 Panulirus ornatus
CCCGTGTGAAGCAGTGAAGCCCTGTGTGAGGCCAGGGTTCAGCCGTGTGAGACAGTGAAGCCCCGTGTGAGGCCAGAGTTCGGTCGTGTGAGGCAGTGAAGCCCCGTGTGAGGGTAGGGTTCAGCCGTGTGAGACAGTGAAGCCCCGTGTGAGGGTAGGGTTCAGCCGTGTGAGACAGTGAAGCCCTGTGTGAGGGTAGGGTTCATCCGTGTGAGACAGTGAAGCCCCGTGTGAGGGTAGGGTTCAGCCGTGTGAGACAGTGAAGCCCCGTGTGAGGCCAGGGTTCAGCCGTGTGAGACAGTGAAGCCCTGTGTGAGGGTAGGGTTCAGCCTTGTGAGACAGTGAAGCCCTGTGTGAGGGTAGGGTTCATCCGTGTGAGACAGTGAAGCCCCGTGTGAGGGTAGGGTTCAGCCTTGTGAGACAGTGAAGCCCTGTGTGAGGCAGTGAAGCCCCGTGTGAGGCCAGAGTTCGGTCGTGTGAGGCAGTGAAGCCCCGTGTGAGGGTAGGGTTCAGCCTTGTGAGACAGTGAAGCCCCGTGTGAGGGTAGGGTTCATCCGTGTGAGACAGTGAAGCCCCGTGTGAGACAGTGAAGCCCCGTGTGAGGCCAGGATTCAGCCGTGTGAGACAGTGAAGCCCCGTGTGGGGCCAGGGTTCAGCCTTGTGAGACAGTGAAGCCCCGTGTGAGGGTAGGGTTCATCCGTGTGAGACAGTGAAGCCCTGTGTGAGGCCAGGGTTCATCCGTGTGAGACAGTGAAGCCCCGTGTGAGGCCAGGGTTCAGCCGTGTGAGACAGTGAAGCCCCGTGTGAGGGTAGGGTTCAGCCTTGTGAGACAGTGAAGCCCCGTGTGAGGCCAGGGTTCAGCCGTGTGAGACAGTGAAGCCCCGTGTGAGGCCAGGGTTCAGCCGTGTGAGACAGTGAAGCCCCGTGTGAGGCCAGGGTTCGGTCGTGTGAGACAGTGAAGCCCCGTGTGAGGCCAGGGTTCAGCCTTGTGAGACAGTGAAGCCCCGTGTGAGGCCAGGGTTCAGCCGTGTGAGACAGTGAAGCCCCGTGTGAGTGTAGGGTTCATCCGTGTGAGACAGTGAAGCCCCGTGTGAGGCCAGGGTTCATCCGTGTGAGACAGTGAAGCCCCGTGTGAGGCCAGAGTTCGGTCGTGTGAGGCAGTGAAGCCCCGTGTGAGGCAGTGAAGCCCCGTGTGAGGCAGTGAAGCCCCGTGTGAGGCCAGAGTTCGGTCGTGTGAGGCAGTGAAGCCCCGTGTGAGACAGTGAAGCCCCGTGTGAGGCTTCAGGCGCCACCTGTAGGAGCTGGCTGGCGGGCGCGTCCCTGGATTCCCAAATCCAGTTTTGTTCCTCTCCTTTGTCGTTGGAGCGTCGCCGACTTAGCTTAATGTGTTTACTTGAGAGAGAGAGAGAGAGAGAGAGAGAGAGAGAGAGAGAGAGAGAGAGAGAGAGAGAGAGAGAGAGAGAGAGAGAGAGAGATTCAAATGATGGAGGCGAGGGGTGGGGGGTGGCAGCAGGGGGAAGGGGGGGGGGCGTGTTGTGGAGGAGCAGCGAAGAGCGGAAAGGAGGGGGGGAAAGGAGGGAAGGGGCAAGAGGAGGAGATAAGAAAATGGGGTGTGTGCAGAAAATGGGGTTTGTGCAGAAAATAGGGTGTGTAGAAAATGGGGTGTGTGTGTGTGTGGAGAGAGAGAGAGAGAGAGAGAGAGAGAGAGAGAGAGAGAGAGAGAGAGAGAGAGAGAGAGAGAGCAGAGGTACGTAGGTGTGTTACGAGGTGAAGGATGTATGGTTTAGACCTGAGGGAATTGTGGTGAAGAACAGCTGGGCTGTGTTGGGCCTGCCTGTGGGCTGTGGCTGCCAACACCTTGGTCGACCCAACACACCAGCAGCAGCCAGGCTGTGTGTGTGTGTGGAGGAGGCTATGCTGGGCCTGCCTGTGGGCTTCAGGTATACACACACGTCACTTGACCTCTCTCTCTCTCTCTCTCTCTCTCTCTCTCTCTCTCTCTCTCTCTCTCTCTCTCTCTCTCTCTCACAGCCACCGCCCACTGAGTTACTACATCGCTGGCACAGGCCCGCCTGGAAATCCTCCTCTCTCGTTTTTTTTTTTTTTTTAACTTTCCAAAAGAAGGAACAGAGAAGGGGGCCAAGTGAGGATGATATTCCCTCAAAGGCCCAGTTCTCTGTTCTTAACGCTACCTCGCTAATGCGGGAAATGGCGAAGAGTATGAAAGAAAAGATATATATATATATATATATATATATATATATATATATATATTTTTTTTTTTTTTTTTTTTTTTTATTTGTCGCTGTCTCCCGCGTTTGCGAGGTAGCGCAAGGAAACAGACGAAAGAAATGGCCCAACCCCCCCCCCCCATACACATGTACATACACACGTCCACACACGCAAATATACATACCTACACAGCTTTCCATGGTTTACCCCAGACGCTTCACATGCCTTGCTTCAATCCACTGACAGCACGTCAACTATACCACATCGCTCCAATTCACTCTATTCCTTGCCCTCCTTTCACCCTCCTGCATGTTCAGGCCCCGATCACACAAAATCTTTTTCACTCCATCTTTCCACCTCCAATTTGGTCTCCCTCTTCTCCTCGTTCCCTCCACCTCCGACACATATATCCTCTTGGTCAATCTCTCCTCACTCATTCTCTCCATGTGCCCAAACCATTTCAAAACACCCTCTTCTGCTCTCTCAACCACGCTCTTTTTATTTCCACACATCTCTCTTACCCTTACGTTACTTACTCGATCAAACCACCTCACACCACACATTGTCCTCAAACATCTCATTTCCAGCACATCCATCCTCCTGCGCACATCTCTATCCATAGCCCACGCCTCGCAACCATACAACATTGTTGGAACCACTATTCCCTCAAACATACCCATTTTTGCTTTCCGAGATAGTGTTCTCGACTTCCACACATTTTTCAAGGCTCCCAAAATTTTCGCCCCCTCCCCCACCCTATGATCCACTTCCGCTTCCATGGTTCCATCCGCTGACAGATCCACTCCCAGATATCTAAAACACTTCACTTCCTCCAGTTTTTCTCCATTCAAACTCACCTCCCAATTGACTTGACCCTCACCCCTACTGTACCTAATAACCTTGCTCTTATTCACATTTACTCTCAACTTTCTTCTTCCACACACTTTACCAAACTCAGTCACCAGCTTCTGCAGTTTCTCACATGAATCAGCCACCAGCGCTGTATCATCAGCGAACAACAACTGACTCACTTCCCAAGCTCTCTCATCCCCAACAGACTTCATACTTGCCCCTCTTTCCAGGACTCTTGCATTTACCTCCCTTACAACCCCATCCATAAACAAATTAAACAACCATGGAGACATCACACACCCCTGCCGCAAACCTACATTCACTGAGAACCAATATATATATATATATATATATATATATTTATTTTTTCATAATATTCGCCATTTCCCGCATTAGCGAGGTAGCGTTAAGAACAGAGGACTGGGCCTTTGAGGGAATATTATCCTCACTTGGCTCCCTTCTCTGCTCCTTCTTTAAAAAAAAGATTATATATATATATATATATATATATATATATATATATATATATATATATATATATATATATATCCAGTGGCTGTCAAGTTCCACTCCTTTGGCCCAGGATGCTGCTGGCTTTTTTCCCCCCCTTTGCCACCTCTCACCCCCCTCTCCCGGCCCCCCCCCCCCCCACACACACACGTATGGGCGTTCATTCCACATACGCACGCACGTGCGTACGTGCGTACATGTCCCCTGTGTAGCAGCAGGCGCTGAGGAGTGGGAGAGATAAGGAGAGATGATAAGGGGAAGCCGTTTTATGGCGACGACGCTCGCTCTCACTCGCTCTCACTCACTCCCTGGATTTTCCCCTTATCAGGTCCTGTAGGTTTCCCTTATCTCTCGGTGGGGGGGGGGAGATAGTCTCTGTCTCTTCCCCTTGCATGGAATTGTTGGGGGGGGGGGCGCTTTATTCCTACATCTCTCTCTCTCTCTCTCTCTCTCTCTCTCTCTCTCTCTCTCTCTCTCTCTCTCTCTCTCTCTCTATCTATCTATCTATCTATCTGTCTCTCTCTCTATCTCTTTGTATGGCTATCTATTTATTTGTATGTACCCTATTTTGGCACTGCACATCTATTCATCTCTCTCTCTCTCTCTCTCTCTCTCTCTCTCTCTCTCTCTCTCTCTCTCTCTCTCTCTCTCTCTCTCTCTCTCTCTCTATCTATCTATCTATCTATCTATGTCTCTCTCTCTATCTCTTTGTATGGCTATCTATTTATTTGTATGTACCCTATTTTGGCACCGCACATCTATTCATTCTCTCTCTCTCTCTCTCTCTCTCTCTCTCTCTCTCTCCCTTATCGTTCTTAAGAACTACTACAGTTTTTAATGGCCCCCATAAAATACTTTCTCCCCATTTATCATAAATCATGAAGATTCTTCCTTTTTAATGGGGAGGAAAAGCTACCATCTCTACCCCATGTGACCTCCTGTGTACAAATGCCTTCCCTCTCTCTTATATATATATATATATATATATATATATATATATATATATATATATATATATATATATATATTTCTTCTTTTCTTTCAAACTATTCGCCATTTCCCGCATTAGCAAGGTAGCGTTAAGAACAGAGGACTGGGCCTTTGAGGGAATATCCTCACCTGGCCCCCTTCTCTGTTCCTTCTTTTGGAAAATTAAAAAAAAAAAAAACGAGAGGGGAGGATTTCCAGCCCCATCCCCGCTCCCTCCCCTTTTAGTCGCCTTCTACGACACGCAGGGAATACGTGGGAAGTATTCTTTCTCCCCTAACCCCAGGGATAATATATATATATATATATATGTATATATATATATATATATATATATATATATATGTATATATATATATATATATATATATATATATATATATATATATATATATATATATTCTTTCTTTTCTTTTTTCTTTTTTTAAACTATTCGCCATTTCCCGCGTTAGCGAGGTAGCATTAAGAACAGAGGACTGGGCCTTTGAGGGAATACCCTCACCTGACCCAATTCTCTGTTCCTTCTTTTGGAAAATTAAAAAAAAAACGAGAGGGGAGGATTTCCAGCCCCATCCCCGCTCCCTCCCCTTTTAGTCGCCTTCTACGACACGCAGGGAATACGTGGGAAGTATTCTTTCTCCCCTATCCCCAGGGATAATATATATATATATATATATATATATATATATATATATATATATATATATATATATTTTTTTTTTTTTTTGCGCTGTCTCCCGCGTTTGCGAGGTAGCGCAAGGAAACAGACGAAAGAATGGCCCAACCCACCCACATACATATGTATACACATACATACACGCCCACACACGCACATTTCAACGTATACGTACATATACATACTGAGATGACAACCCCCTGTGCGCGAGGGAGCGCTAGGTAAAGATAACAAAGGCCACATTCGTTCACACTCAGTCTCTAGCTGTCATGTAATAATGCACCGAAACCACAGCTCCCTTTTCCACATATATAGGTTGTTCCATTGTTGAGGCCATATTGGTTTTCTTATCCTGACTGTGGCCTGGGTCATCAAGCGACGGGTTTATGAATCATTATGTCGTCTCTCTTGCATACGACGACGACCCTCCCCCCCGCGCCCCCCGCGCCCCCTGATGAACAAGACTTGGGGTGGGGCGAGGTCCGCTCCAGGGGGAGGGAGGGTGGAGGGAGGCATATCCCTCCCTTGTTGTATAGTGGGTGGAAGAGGTAGGTGGCGTTGATGACAGTAAAGGGGGGGAGGGGAGTGGGTGGTGATGGGATTCGGGGGAAGGGGGATTATAGAGATGGGGAGGGGTAGGGAGGTGATGGGTTGGGGAGGGGAGGAGCGAGGCGATGGGGGTTTTGGGGAGGTGATGGTTAGAGGGGAGGGGTAGGGAGGTGATGGTAAGAGGGGAGGGGTGAGGGAGGTGATGGTAAGAGGGGAGGGGTGAGGGAGGTGATAGAGGGGGAGGGGAAGGGAGGTGATGGTTATAGGGAAGGGGTTAGGGAGGTGATGGTAAGAGGGGAGGGGGCCCCCCTTGCCTCAGGGCTCATGGTGGGCCACAGTCAGGGCAGGACAAGGGCCCTCTGCCTTGCCCCAGGGTTCATCTTGGGCCCCCCTTGCCTCAGGGCTCAGGGTAGGCCACAGTAAGGGCCCTCTACCTTGCCCCAGGGCCCGTCTTGCCCCGGGCCCCCTTGCCTCAGGGCTCAGGGTGGGCCACAGTCAGGGCTGGCCTGGACACGAGACAAAGAGGGAGGACCATATATCCTCTACCTCAGGGGAAAAGATGATTACAAATCTCTTAATTTTCATACGTGAGACACACTGGGGAAAACTTCCCTGCTAAACTTCTCCACTGAAGTTAAAAGTCCATCATCAAACCCCCTTTATAAGGGGGCGTCTCAGTGGTTACTACCCCCTGTCTCGTGTATCCATCAACCCCCCTTTATAAGGGGGCGTCTCAACACAGTTCCTCCTCCCGTCTCGTGCACCCATCTGTAGCTCGTCTCGTCCTCTTCCTCCTCCTCCCGTCTCGTGTATCCATCATCTGTAACTCGGTCTCGTCTTCCTCCCGTCTCGTGTATCCATCATCTGTAACTCGGTCTCGTCCTCCTCCCGTCTCGTGTATCCATCATCTGTAACTCGGCCTCGTCCTCCTCCCGTCTCGTGTAGCTCGGTACGAGACAGACAGACACACACACACACACCACCAGCACATTCGTCCCATGACCCCTTAACCTATATACACCGTTCATCTGGAGGAGGAGGAGGAGGAGGTGTGTACACGTCTCCTGTGGTGATCCACAGAGAGAGAGATGCTCTGGTAGAGATGGGAAGGTTGAGACGAGAGGGTTGAGATGGGCAGGGGGGGATGGGGGCAGGAAGGGAGGGTTGAGATGGGCAGGGGGGGATGGGGGCAGGAGGGGTGGGTTGAGATGGGCAGGGGAGGGGGCAGGAGGGGAGGGTTGAGATGGGCAGGGGGATGGGGGCAGGAGGGGAGGGTTGAGATGGGCAGGGGAGGGGGCAGGAGGGGAGGGTTGAGATGGGCAGGGGGATGGGGGCAGGGGGGGAGGGTTGAGATGGGTAGGGGGAAGAAGGGAAGGAGGAGGGGAAGACGTTAAAATGGGCAGGGGGAAGAAGGGAGGAGGAGGGGGAAGACGTTAAAATGGGCAGGGGGAAGAAGGGAGGAGGAGGGGGAAGACGTTAAAATGGGCAGGGGGAAGAAGGGAGGAGGAGGGGGAAGACGTTAAAATGGGCAGGGGGAAGAAGGGAAGGGGCAAGACGTTGCGAAGGAAAAGACGTTGTACAAATTGTGCCACAGCAGGAGCGACGACAGCGAAGGGTCGCATCGCATCTCTACTTTTTTCCTCCTGTGTTTATCCCTGAAACAATCTAGTCTCTCTCTCCAGACACTCCCAACCACCCCCTCCGTCCCCGCGCGCGCGCACGCACGCACACCCCCCCCATCACGTCTCTCCTAGAAAGAGACAGACCGTCTCACTTATCTCGAAGTCTTCGGTCGTCTCTCTCTCTCTCTCTCTCTCTCTCTCTCTCTCTCTCTCTCTCTCTCTCTCTCTCTCTCTCTCTCTCTCTCTCTCTCTCTCTCACGAGACTATTGCTTCGTGGTGTTGTGATGTGTCCAGCTTGGGCCTCTGTGGCCTATATCACTGCCGTGGCCCAGAGAGGCGCCCCCGCCCTATAGCGCCCGAGCGGGGCCACCCCTCTCGACGAAGGGCGGCCCCCCGAGCGGGCCACGGCGAAGGGCGGCCCGTTGGGGGAAGGGCGGGACGCAATTTAAGCCGTGGGGGTATGGCGTAGCGACCATTAAAACCCGGGGATGGTCGTGCGGAGACGCGCTAATATTCTGGTTGCGTCGCCTCGTGTAGCGGCGCCCCACACCTGAAGGAGACGTCATCGATCCATCCGCCTCTCTCTCTCTCTCTCTCTCTCTCTCTCTCTCTCTCTCTCTCTCTCTCTCTCTCTCTCTCGATGTCGTTCCGAAGCCACTCGACCCGACGACCCTCCTTAAGAAGGCGTCGAAGGAGTGGGGTTCCTCCGCCTCACTATCTTTTTTTGGCCCTCCAGAAGGAGGCGTCGAAGAACAGCTGTCCTCCAGAAGGAGGCGTCGAAGAACAGCTGTCCTCCAGAAGGAGGCGTCGAAGAACAGCTGTCCTCCAGAAGGAGGCGTCGAAGAACAACTGTCCTCCAGAAGGAGGCGTCGAAGAACATTAGCCCTCAGGAAGGAGGCGTCGAAGAACATTAGTCCTCCAGAAGGAGGCGTCGAAGAACATCAGTCCTCCGGAAGGAGGCGTCGAAGAACATTAGCCCTCCGGAAGGAGGCGTCGAAGAACATTAGTCCTCCAGAAGGAGGCGTCGAAGAACAGCTGTCCTCCAGGAGGAGGCGTCGAAGAACAGCTCTCCTCCAGAAGGAGGCGTCGAAGAACATTAGTCCTCCAGAAGGAGGCGTCGAAGAACATTAGCCCTCCGGAAGGAGGCGTCGAAGAACATTAGTCCTCCAGAAGGAGGCGTCGAAGAACAGCTGTTCTCCAGAAGGAGACGTCGAAGAACATTAGTCCTCCAGAAGGAGGCGTCGAAGAACAGCTGTCCTCCAGAAGGAGGCGTCGAAGAACAGCTGTCCTCCAGAAGGAGGCGTCGAAGAACAGCTGTCCTCCAGAAGGAGGCGTCGAAGAACAGCTGTCCTCCAGAAGGAGGCGTTGAAGAAGCGTTTCCTCAACTGTCGTCCAGCTGTTGACACGTCGCATGAGGTCGTCCCGCTGTCGGACCCCGACAGAAGCCTCCTCCTGATGGGGACGTGGGCGAGTGGTGTCCCAGGGATCTCTGTCTCCCTTGTGGCCACGGAGCGCCACTGCCAGGCAGGCCGACCGACCAGCAGCAGCCAGTCAGCCACACTCCCTCCTCCTCCTCCACCTCCTCGTCCTCCTCCTCCTCCTCCTCCTCCTCCTCTTCCTCCTCCTCCTCCTCCTCCTCCTCCTCGTCTCGCTAACAACCAGTTCCCCAGAGAGAGGGGAAGCTGGTGGCAGTAGTTCAGCCATAGGGATTAACTGGGGCAGTCGTAGTTATGGAGATGAGGATTGCATGTACCATGCAGTCCTTAGTTACCTTAGTTACCTTAGTTACCTTATCTTCACTACACCCTTATCTTCACTACACCCTTATCTTCACTGCAACCTTATCTTCACTACACCCTTATCTTCACTACACCCTTATCTTCACTGCAACCTTATCTTCACTGCAACCTCATCACTGCAACCTTATCTTCACTACACCCTTATCTTCACTGCTCCCTTGTTGTTCACTGCACCTTTATCTTTACTACACCCTTATCTTAACTACACCCGTATCTTTACTACACGCTTATCTTCACTGCACCCTTATCTTCACTGTTATCTTCACCTTGCACTTACGTGCATCCCAGCCTTATCTTCACTGCTCCCTTGTTGTTCACTACACCTTTATCTTCACTACACCCTTATCTTCACTGCTCTCTCTCTCTCTCTCTCTCTCTCTCTCTCTCTCTCTCTCTCTCTCTCTCTCTCTCTCATCATCACTATCATCAGTACAGTGAAGACTGGACTCCTAAGCTTCGCTACACACACACCCACATTTGATACACACCTTCAGTCTTCACCTGTCGTAGAAGGCGACTAAAAGGGGGAGGGAGCGGAGCTAGGGCTGGAAATCCTCCCTTCTCGTTTTTTTTAAAATTTTCCAGAAAGAAGGAACAGAGAAGGGGGCCAGGTGAGGATAATATTCCCTCAGAGGCCCCAGTTCTCTGTTCTTAACGCTACCTCGCTAACGCGGGAAATGGCGAATAGTATAAAAGAAAGATATATTAATATTTGTCCAAAAAGAAGGAATAGAGAAGGTGGCCAAGTGAGGATAATATTCCCTCAAAGGTCC
>NC_092284.1:8700340-8707840 GCF_036320965.1 Panulirus ornatus
TACTCATCTCTCTCTATCATATTCTCGGGTCTATCTCTACTCTCTCTCTCTCTCTCTCTCCTCACTCTTATCTCTCTCTATCTCTCCTCTCTCTCTCTCGTGTCATTATCATATCATCACTCATCTATCATCTCTCTCTCTCACACTCTCAGGGGTCACTCTTCTCGGGGTATCTATCTCTCTATCTTCACACACACCACACCTCACACAACACATACACACACCCCACACACCACACAACACAGTGTACACACACACACACACACGCTACACACACCACACACACACATCACACTCACACACACTCACACACATTACAAACCACTCACACACACACACACACAGACACACACACACAGGACACACTCTCACACAACACACACAGACACACACACACAGAACACACACACTCAGACACACACACACACACACTCACACATCACACACACACATCACACAGACTCCACACACATACAAACCACACACACACAGGACAACACTCAAACTCAGACACACACACACACCACACACTCACACTAACACAGACAACACACAGACCACACAACACATCACCTCTCCTACTACTCACACCACACTCACACTCATTACTAAACCATCTCACACCACTACACATATACAATCACACACACACACACGAGTTACTCAGGACATCTCTCTCTCACACCTCTCTCTCACTACTCTCACACTCCATAACACTCTCAATCACTCCACTCACGTGTTATCACATCTCTCACCACACACACTCAACGTGTACTCATACTCACACACACTCCACACACATCAACTCAACACACACACACACACGTCACACACACTGACCACACACTTACAATCCACACACCACAGAACACACCTAACACACACACACACACACTCACTACACACACACACACACACTCCATATCTAACCATACAACCACACACACTACTACACACACCACACACACACACACATCACTCACACACTCACACAACACACCACACACACACACCCATAACAAACCACACTCACACTCTCACACATCTCACACACACACACACACTCACACACCACACAAACCCTACAACACTCACACTCACACACTAACTCACACACACACACACACATCACAACAGACACAGACACTACACACACAAACACACAACACAACACCACACACACAACGTGAACACAGGAAACACACACACTACAACACTAATCCACACCACAACACACCACACCCACACCCACGTGTGTACCACCCACACACATCCCTCACACACACCAACACACACACACACACATACACTAACCTCATACACCACGTGTACACAGACCACACACTCACACACACACATACACACACACAAACACACATACACACACATATACAAACCACAAACACAGACACAGACACACACACAACACACACACACCACACACACACACACACACACCCACACGTGCACCACACACACACCTCCCACACACACACAAACACACAAACACACAACACACACACACAACACAACACACATATACAAACCACACACACACACACACACACACACACACCACACACACACGCTGTACACACACACACGTGTACACACACACACACACACACACACACACACACACACACACACACACACACACACACAACAACACACACACATTACCCAAAACCCCACACACACAACACACCCAACACACAACACACACACACCACACACACATCAAACCCAAAACACACACACAAAAGAACACAACACACAACACACACACCACACACACAACAAACCACCACAACAACACACACACACAACACACACACACACACACACAAAACACACAACACACACCACCCACACACACACACTTTCCAACCACACAAACCAAAACACACACCAACAACACAACACACACACACACACCCCCCCACACCAACACCCACAAACACCCACACACAACAACCCCAAAACACACACACAAAAACAAACACCATACAAACCACACAAACACACAAAACAAAACACACACCAAGGACACAGGGCACACCCCACACAAAAACACACACACACACACAACACACACACACACACAACCCCACACACACACACACGGACACACACACAACACAAACACAGGAAAACACACGACACACACAACAAACCCCACAAAAAACACGCCCCACAAAACACAAACAACACAACACCCACAAAAAACCCCACCACACAACACACACACCCCAACAAACCCCAACCACACAAAACACACAAAAACACACCCAACAACCACACACACACACACACACACCCCAAAAAACACACAACACACACACACAAAACACCACACACACACAAAACACACACCCCAACCCCCTAAAAAACACACACACCAACAAACCACACCCACACACACCCACACACACAACACACCCAAAAAACCCCACCACACACACACACACACCCACAACCCCCAACCAAAGGTACACACACACCCCAAAACCCCCACACACCCCAAAACACACAAGTGTACAAAATGGGGGGGCCATGGTCGATCGGGGCCAGGGAAGCATAAGCTGGGGGTACTTTGGTGGGGGGCCCCCCTCCCCCCCCCCCCCGGGCCCCCACCACCGGGCCACGGTCCGGCTGGGGCCGCCTCCTTTTGTGCCAAAAACCCCCTTTCTGCTGCCATCCCCTGCTGCCCTTTCCCTTTCTGCCCTTTCCCCTTTCTGCCCCCCCCCTATGCCTCCCCCGCTGCCATCCCCCACCCGCCAACCCTTTAAAACCCGCCTCCCCTGCTGCCTCCCCTGCTGCCACCCCTGCTTTCCATCTCCCGCTCCCTCCCCCCGCTGCCCCGTACTGGGCCCTCCCCTGCTGCCTCCCCTGCCTCCCCCGCTGCCCCTTCCCCCTACTGCCTCCCCTTCGTCTCCCCTGGCCTTCCCACTGCCCCCCCTGGGTTTCCATCCCTTGTGCCATCCCCCTACGCCTCCCCGCTGCCATCCCCCGCTGCCCTCTCCAAATTCCTTTCCTACTTACTCCCTGCCTCTCCCACTTTCCACCCCTACTGCCTCCCCTGCCTTTCCTCCCCAAATGCCTCCCCTGCTGCCAACCGAATGGGCCCTCCCCTACTGCCATTTTCCTACGCCTCCCCCGCTTGTTCCCCCCACTGCCTCCCCTGCTGCCTTCCCACTGCCTCCCCCCGCTGCCTTCCCTAAGCCTCCCCCCGCTGGGCCCCGTACTGGCCCCCCCTGCTGGGCCCCGTTTCTTGCCTCCCCTCTGCCTCGTACTGCCCCCCTGCCCCAAAACCCTTTTTTTTCTACCGCAGCGGTCTCACTTGGGCCCCTCCCTTCCCTTTTCTTGGCTTCCCCCCTTGCCCCGCTGTATCTTTTTCACTTCTGTTTTTGCTCCCGTTGGGCTACATTACTGTTTTTGGCGGTCCCTTTCCCTTTCCCTTAGCGTGGGTTTTGCTGTCGATATTTCGGGGCGCCGCGCTTCTGTTTTAGTTATCCCCTTGAAACTACGTTACTACCGTTTTTCCGGGTTTTGAATACTGGTTTTCCCTTTTCTTTTTCTCTCCCCACTCTCTCTCTCTCCTTCCCCCTCTCTCCTCCTTCCCCTTCCCCTCTCTTTTCTTCCTTTTCTCTTTTCCTCCTCTCTCTCTCTACTCTCTCATCTATCACTATCATCAGTACAGGAAGGACTGGACTCCTAAGCTTCGCACACACACACCGCCACATTTGAATACACACACTTCAGTCCTTCACCTGTCGTTAGAGCAGGGACCTAATAGGGGGGGGGAGCGCAGCTTTGGCTGGAAATCCTCCTTTCTCTTTTTTTTTTAAATTTTTTCAGAAAAGAAGGGTACAACAGAGGGAAGGGGGGGCCAGGTGAGGATAATATTCCCTCCAGAGGCCCAGTTCTCTGTTCCTTAACGGGGGGGGCTATACCTCCGCCCGCGCTAACGCGGGAGAAATGGCGTAATAGTATAAAAGAAAGATATATTATATTTGTCCAAAAAGAAAGGGAATAGAGAGAGCGAAAGGTGGCCAATGTGAAGGAGATGATAATTATTCCCCTCAAAGGTCCCGTTTCATCTGTCCTTAAGCTACCTCACTACGCGGGGAAATGGCGAATAGTATAAAAAGAAATGATTATATTAATATTTGTCCAAAAAGAAAGGAAACAGAGGAAGTGTGGCATTTTTGTAAGTGGTAGGATTAATATTCCCTAGAGTGCAGGCCCCATGTCCTGTTGTCTTCGCCGTTTTTTTGTTTTCTCATAACTCTGTCCTTAACACGCTACCTCGCTAACGGGGGGAAAAATGGCGAATAGCATAAAGGAAAGATATTTAGATCTATTAATGGATATATTATTTCGTATCCTGCAGTGATATTTTTTTTTTAACAACACACAGGTCTCGTGATCAAGTCTGTGTTGTTTTTGTTTTGACGCTACCTTCGCTAACGCGGGGGATGGAATAATGGGAGTAGTATGAAAGATAGATTTATTATAGTATTATAATTGGATATATGTTTATTATTATGTCTTCCTCTGCAAGTGATATAAGAACACACAGGTTCCTCGTGATATCATCTCTCGTGTTGTTCTTAACGCTACCTCGCTAACGCGGGAAATAAATGTGTTTTGAGCGTCAGTAGCTCGAAAGTTGGGAAAAGAAAAGAGATTTTATATAATCTTTAATGGGTCATATTATATTTTTTATGGAGTGGGTGAAAATGAAAAAGATTTTGTTTTGTGATCAGGGGGTATGAACATGCAGGTTGTTTGACGTGGTTCAAGTGATGGTGGGAGGGAATAGTGGGAAGTGGAAAATGTGAGAGGGTTGGTGGGGAAAGGAGGGCAAGGAATTGGAATTTGAGTGAATTGGAGCGATTGTTGGTTTTTACCGGGGGTTGACGTTGCTGTCAGTGGGGATTTGAGTAGAATGGCATGTTGAGTTGCCGTTTTGGGGGGGGGGGTTTCGGTGTGGGGGGTGGGGGGGGGGGGGGGTGGGGGGGGGGGGGGGGGTTTGGGTGCTGTGGGGGGGGTGGGGGGGGGGTGTGGGCGGGTTTTGGTGGGGTAGGGTTTTTTAAATACCATGGGAATGCTGTTTTGTAGGATGTATATTTGCGTGTTGGTGGACGATATTCGTATATAATTTATATACATGTGTTATGGGGGGGGGTGGGGGGGGGGGGGGGGTGTGGGGGGGTTGGGGCTCGTTGGGCCATTTTCTTTTTCCGTCTGTTTCCTTGCGCTACTCGCAAACGCGGGAGACAGCCCGACAAAGTTAATATATAAAAATATACTTATTATCGTCTCTCCTGCTGTGAATATAAACATCTACACAGGTCTAGTGTGATCAAGTCTCCTCGTTACTTTTATTTTCTAGAGATGAGTACTCACAAGATCTTTTTCACCTGTGCCAAAAGATCTTGTGTATTTGTTTTTTTTTGGTGGTGTGTCTCTGTTAGTGCTGAAAGATCACTACTTTCTGAACGTACTAAATATAGTGTCTGTGATAGTTTTCTTAAGTTGAGCTGCAATGAAAATGAACTTATAAAAGCGTTAGCTTCCTTTATAGTAGAGTGGTATGAAAGATGAACTTAAAAAAGGGTTTTGTTCTTAAGTAGTTAGATGTTGATTGAAAATGAACTTTAAAGGTTAGTTCTTAATGTAAGAGTTGTATGAGAAATGAACTTAAAAGGTTAGTTCATTTAAGTACATTTGATGAAATGAGCTTCAAAAGGTTAGTTCTTAAGTAGTATGGATGAAATGAACTGTTGAAAGGTTCTAGTTCTTTAACGTGCATGAAATGAACTAAAAGGTTGACTTTCTTAGGTAGAGTTGATTGAATATGAACTTTTGAAAGATTAGTTTCTTAAGTTAGAATTGATGGAAATGAATATAAAGGTTTGTTTTTTAAGTAGAATTGTATGAAAGATACTTAAAAGAGGTTAGTTTTTTAAGTAGAGTGGATGAAATGAACTAAAAGGTTTTAGTTCTCTTAAGTAGAGGTGGATGAGAATATGAACTTATATAAGTGTTCTGGAGCTACTTACAAGTTCCCTCTTCGTATGCTCTGTGTTTTGTTGTTCTGGGTATGTGGGGATCTTGGGTAACCGTGGATGTGGATCTTGTTTGGGATGTGGTCGAACGAATCTTGGGTGGATTCGTCGGGATCTTGTTTGGACTGTGGGGACTTGTCTGTTTTGGGGTCGTGGGATCTTGTTTGGGATGTGGGATCTTGTTTGGGACGTGGACGTTCTGTTTGGGACGTGTAGGATTTCTTCGTTTTGGGATGTGGGGATCATCTTGTTTGGATGTGGGATTCTTGTTTTGGGAACGTGTGGATCTTGTTTGGGGAACGTGGGATCTTCTTGTTTGGGGTGTGGGATCTTGTTTGGGACGTGGGATCTTCTTGTTTGGGTTGTGGGATCATCTTGTTTGGGATGTGGGATTTTCTCGTTTTGGACCGTGGGATCTTCTCGTTTTCTTGGGACGTGGGATCTTGTTTGGGATGTGGGATCTTCTCGTTTGGGATGTGGGATCTTGTTTGGGATGTGGTATCTTCTCGTTTGGGCTGTGTGGTATATAGTTTGTGGGATGTGGATCTTCTCGTTTTGGGTTGTGGGATCTTGTTTGGGGATGTTGGGATCTTCTCGTTTGGGGGATGTGGGATTTGTTTGAGGACGTGAAGATTCTTTTGTTTGGTTTGTGGACGTGGGATTTGTTTGGGACGTGGGATTTCGTTTGGACGTGGGATCTTCTCGTTTGGGATGTGGGATCTTGTTGGATGTGGGATCTTTTTTTGGGGGATGTGGGTCTTGGAGTGGGATTGTGGGATCTTGTTTGGGACGTGGGGGATTTCGTTTGGGACGTGGTGATCTTCTTGTTTGGGACGTGGGATTTGTGGGGACGTGGGTTCTTCTCGTTTGGGATGGAAGCGTGTTTGGGATGGGGGTGGCCGGTTTGCCTGTCCTTCAGGTAGCGACACAGGGACAGTGAGAGAAAGTCCCACCCAACCCGCTCCCTCCCACGCGTCCTACCACTGGGATTGTCCCTTATTCCTCACCTAACAGGGAGGGACGTGTTGCCCCTCGTGGGGGGGGGGAGGTTGGTTTTATCGTCAACTCCTCCTTCGTCTGCCACGTCAGGAAACCTCTGCGGGGGGAGGAAGGGAAAGGGTTTCGAAACCGGGTTTTTTTGTTCGCGCCCTTTCCCTACGTTCGGGCGGCTTCGGGGGGTCGAATTTGCCGCAGGCGGAGTGGCTGAGGCCAAGGGCGGTGAGGGAGCCTTGTTGGTCGAGTCCCGGTGAGGAGGAGGCGGTGGAGGAGGAGGAGGAGGACCGCCAGGAGGGCCGCTGTGAGCGGGCAGGGTACACAGTGGCGCTGGGCCCAGGGCGCCCCCCCCCCTGTGCTCACAACGGCCTCGGTAGCTCGGGGGGACGTATTGGGGCATAGGGCTGTGATACACATGGCATGCCCTTAG
>NC_092284.1:8715340-8727840 GCF_036320965.1 Panulirus ornatus
TTGTAATGTTGGTCTAACGTAACCATGTGACCACTTTGATTTTCCATAATCATGTGATCAAATGTAGTCATGTTAACTACTATAATGTATTTGCGTCTGTCTGTGTCAACTGCTAATGTATTTGTAATGTATTTGCGTCTGTCTGTGTCATCTGCTAATGTATTTGTAATGTATTTGCGTCTGTCTGTGTCAACTGCTAATGTATTTGTAATGTATTTGCGTCTGTCTGTGTCAACTGCTAATGTATTTGTAATGTATTTGCGTCTGTCTGTGTCAACTGCTAATGTATTTGTAATGTATTTGCGTCTGTCTGTGTATGTGATTCTTAGAGTGTTGCGGGGAAAGAGTTTTGATGTGGTGTTGCCCCGCCTCTTAACCTTGTGTATATGTATGTACATGTATCAATATCTGTACTACTATGTATGTATACACATACTTATCGTAGGGTAAGGCCACTCATCGGCCAGCCCTGGGGGGGGGAAGGATGAACACCTTGGGTGTGTCATTGCCGTTTGTGTGTGACGGGGAGAGAGAGGGTTTTACGCTGGTGTTGTACCATGTATATACACACACACACACACACACACACACACACACACCGACTATCACCAATGGGTGAGGATGAACACTTGGGTCGGATGTGGGGGGACCCCCCTGACAGACGCCTAGGATTCGAACCCATACAGTCCCGACCCGCGTGCTGGCCTACAGTGACCCACTCAATGACACTTACCTTTACAACACGGAAGGGCAGTTCATCCCCACTTTTGATCTACCTCTACGACTATCTATCTATCTATCGTCGGCTGAAGCCATGAAGTAGTTAGGAAGACGTTAATTAAGAAGGAGAAACGAGAGGGAGAGAATGGATCGTTAGTGAACCAGTGTCACTCGGGGTCGTGGCTCCATTACACCCGTCCACAGTGTTGAGTTAAACAGTTATTATGTTCTATACGCCACAAAATTCGACGCGGGGCGGGGGGGAAAAAAAGATATTAATATTGCACGGTTTGAATAGAGGGATTTTCAATATGTATATGAATATGGACAGTCAAAGATAATTTGTTATTAATTTGGGATGTATAAAAACGTTTTGAATGGCGAGTTTGGTTTATCCCCGGCCCAATAATACCTACAATGTTAGCCATATTGAAGAGTGGGAACTCCATTTCCCCGGTGTTTACAGAGGTGGGTTACGGTGTGTGCGAGGACGACTGCTCGTGATCTGGGCTGGCTGGGGGGGAGCAAGGAAAGGTGGATGGGTCTAGAATTACCTTAGTTGAAGACGAATCTAGGATTACCTTAGTTAAAGACGGATACACACACTTCACAGAGACGCCCTTTTTTTCCCCCAAATGGCATTGTGGATGGGGACCATTTGAGTCGTTCCGCTTTCGTTTCTGCATTCACAATATCCTTTATTGACGGGCCTCCTGAGTGTGTTTGCTGCTGATGCCGAGGTGGTGGTGGTGGGGGAGGAGGAGCGGTGTGCGCGAGGACACCATACCGTCCAGCTATTCAAACTGCCCGGGACAATCTCTCCGCCCTCTGGCTGACGATGTTCAAGTCTATGCAAACGCGAGACGAGTGATTAAGACGCGCATGTGAGATGAGGGGTTGAGGGAGTGGGGGTGGGGGGGGGGGATCAGTATTTATGGTAATATGGCGGGAGTAACCGAATACTTAGTCTGGGTATCGGGTATTGAAAGCTAGCCCAATGGCAGAACGCGTAGTTAGGAGGAGACTCGTTCGCCAAGGAAAATCTGTTTTTTTAATATCTTTATTTTATCATGTAAATGGATTATTTATTTCCCCCATTATCGTTAGGACGGCACGGCTAACTGAACCCCTTGGCGACTAAAAGGGGAGGGAGCGGGTAGTGGGGCTGGAAATCCTCCCCTCCTGTTTTTTTTTTTTTCTAATTTTCCAAAAGAAGGAACAAAGAAGGAGGCCAAGTGAGGATATTCCCCTCTAAGTTCAGTCCTCTGTTGTTAACGCTGCCTCCCTACCCTAACGCGGGAAACGGCGAATATGTATGGAAAAAGATATGTATGTATATAGATAGATAGATAGATAGATAGATAGATAGAAAGATAGATAGATACACCCTAGCCGAAGTCAGGTACCCATTTGATCGACCAGCCCCCTAGGGGATGAAGGATGAACAGCTGGGTTGACTGTGGACCGACTGCTGCAACCAGGATTCGAACCTATGCCAGGTTCGACCCTGCTGGCCAGCACACCACAGAAGGACAGTAAAGTATAATTGATAAATAATGACATCATTTATCACACCAAACATTACAGTACGGTGTCTGTGTATGTTTACTTCCCTGTAACAGACTTGGAGATCTGATGGAGGAAGTGTAAAGAAGAAGAAGGAAGTATGGAAGATTGGACCTTGATAGAGACATGTTGCTCTGAAAGGCTAGGGATTCTAAACTGGTCCACCGTGGAAGAGAGAAAAGTGAGGGGAGACTTGACCAACACTCAAAAGTTTTCAAAGAAAATGTGAACAGACTTTCTTCCGGTGTGTCACAGTGGATGATGAATGGAACTGACTTGAGTAATGCAACTGTGAAAGTTCACTGTGTCATGGAACTGTGAAAGTTCACTGTGTCATGGAACTGTGAAAGTTCACTGTGTAATGCAACTGTGAAAGTTCACTGTGTAATGCAACTGTGAAAGTTCACTGAGTAATGGAACTGTGAAAGTTCACTGAGTAATGCAACTGTGAAAATTCACTGAGTAATGGAACTGAAAGTTCACTGAGTTCACTGAGTAATGGAACTTTGAAAGTTCAATGAGTAATGGAACTGTGAAAGTTCAATAAGATTTGAGAAGGTTCAAGAGACGGCTCCCCCCCCCCCCCACGAGTGGACAACGCCCCTCCTGAACAGGAGAGTTAATGGGAAGCCCGTGAGTCGCCACACCGGAGTCGATCCTGGATGGGTTCGAATCCCAGTCGCGAGGCAGTAATCGGCCCGCACCTAACCCAGGTGTTCGTCTTCCCCCGTCTCTCTCTCTCTCTCTCTCTCTTCGCCTTTGGTCAGGTCGATTGATGAGTCCCTGACACACACACATACACACACACACACACACACACACACACACACACACACACACACACACACACACACACACACAGCTAATGACAGAGGACGGGTCGCCAAACTTCGTTGTCTTGAGGTAATCGCACACATTATATTACTAATTACTGTCCAAACGAAAGAAGGAAAGAAAAAAAAAAGAGAAGAGAAAATTGCTACGAGAGAGAGAGAGAGAGAGAGAGAGAGAGAGAGAGAGAGAGAGAGAGAGAGAGAGAGAGAGAGAGAGAGCCGAGGGTCATACCTTTTAACCAATTCTGTCTCTCTCTCTCTCTCTCTCTCTCTCTCTCTCTCTCTCTCTCTCTCTCTCTCTCTCTCTCTCTCTCTCGAAGCGGGCATTTCACCAAGACATTCGGCGACTTGGCCTTTTAAACGGCGTTCGCAGTTAAACGAATTTCCAAAGGGGGGGAGGGGGAGGGTTAAACGAGTTTACAGTCGGTTAAGCGAGTTTGCAGAGTAAAGTTTTTACTCTATCTTTATTTTCTCTCTCTAGCACATGCATTATCCTTACGTGAGAGAGAGAGAGCGGAGGGTCATACCTTTTAACTAATTCTCTCTCTCTCTCTCTCTCTCTCTCTCTCTCTCTCTCTCTCTCTCTCTCTCTCTCTGACGAAAATGCAAATGTGTTGGAGAGAGAGAGAGAGAGAGAGAGAGAGAGAGAGAGAGAGAGAGAGAGCCGAGGGTCATACCTTTTAAACTAATTCTCTCTCTCTCTCTCTCTCTCTCTCTCTCTCTCTCTCTTACGCAAGGATTGTGTTAAAGAGAGAGAGAGAGAGAGAGAGAGAGAGAGAGAGAGAGAGAGAGAGAGAGAGAGAGAGAGAGAGCCCTCCCCTCTCACTCCTCACTTGATGTTGTCAACTCTCTGGTATGATCCCCCTTCCCCTCGTCACTAGTACTGAAACCTCCCACATTTCTTCTAAGCTGACTCACATATTCGCCCCATCCTACATCCTCACACCCCCCCTATATCATTTCCTCTTTTCCCCTCAAAGGCACAGAAAGACAGAGTCCCAACCTCGTCTCCGTAAGACATCCCTCACCCCCCCTCCCCCACCACCTGCTCCCCCCCTCTCAACACGTTCACATTCAAAAGTCTCTCCTTTGCATGCCTTATCAGTTCGTACCTCACACGTAACGGTGCCACCTTTAAATCGTCCCTGCTCGCTCACGTGTACTCGTGTGTGTCCCACAGTTTGGACCAGGTATCCTCACTCAACAGTCCTTCTTTCTTTTTTTTTCCCAACAATTAACCCCACAAGGTGCTCAGTGTTTTCGTCCATGACGATGGTTACCCCTTTTACTCCCAGATTATAACCTAAACTGCCTCGTTGCTCTCTTCCAGCATTCAAATCACCCATGACCAATACTCGATCCATTGCGTCAAAACTGCTTGACACACTCACTCAGCTCTTCCCAAAGGCTTTCGCCTCTCTTCGTCATCCCTCGCTTCTCCTGGTGCATAAGCAATGATAATCACACATCTCCCTTCATCCACTTTCATTTCTAACCATATCAGTCTGAGTCTCACTTCCTTACACTCTCTTACACACTCCCACAGCTCCTGCTGTAGCAGTAGTGCTACCCCATCCTTAGCTCCCGCCCTCACACCAGACATTATCCTTAAGGTCTTCGCTAACCATTCTTTCCCCTTCCTCTTTAGCTTCGTGCCACCCAGAGCCACAACATACACTTTCCTCTCTCCTCAGACACACAGCCTGTCTCTTCCTTCTGCTCTTTTTTCATTACATCTACACACAGTCACATACCCCTGCCTGGGCCAGTACACACCACAGGACTACACCAATACCAGTACACAGCACAACACCACTACACCCATACCACTACACACCACAGCTACACTACCACCCCCATACAGTACACACCACAGCTACACTACCACCCCCCATACAGTACACACCACAGCTACACTACCACCCCCATACAGTACACACCACAGCTACACTACCACCCCCACACAGTACACACCACAGCACCACTACACCCATACCAGTACACACCACAACACCACTACACCCATACCAGTACACACCACATCACCACTACACCCATACCAGTACACACCACAACAGCACTACACTCATACCAGTACGCACCACAGCACCACTACACCCATACCAGTACACACCACAGCTACACTACCACCCCCACACAGTACACACCACAGCACCACTACACCCATACCAGTACACACCACATCACCACTACACCCATACCAGTACACACCACATCACCACTACACCCATACCAGTACACAGTAACCCCACTACTGCTATACACGAGTACACAGAGCAGACACCCGGGCTGGGATGGCCTCGTCTCTCTCTGTGTAAAAACTCACGGAGCGAGATAACGAAGATATATATAGAACAAAAAAAAACAAACAAAAACAAAAAACAACAACAGACAAACACAAACAAAGCAAAAAATCGAAATAACGAATGATGTCGATGTGTATTTGTCGCCGATGTACAACACACACACACACACACACACACACATACATACACACACACACACACACACACACACACACACACACACACACACACACACATACACATACACACACACACAAACACACACACACACATAAACACACACACACACACACACACACACACACACACACACACACCACACATACACACACACACACACACACACACACATACACACACACACACACACACACACACACACATACACACACAACACACACACACACACACACACACACACACACACACACACACACACATACACACACACAACACACACACACACAACACAGCTAGTTAACTTTCAATTTGAATTCCTATAATGGAATTCCCCCACACATGAAAATGAGCCGCCCCCACACACCTGTTATGACCCGGAACTCGATGCACAGAGACAGACACACAGCTGTGCATTGTTTACCCAAGCTGTTGACCTTATCACCAGACCCCCCCCCCCCCCACGTACCTAGCAGGTGTGTGGGGTGTCTGCTGTAGTCCTGGTTGATGATGTAAGGGGTTGTGTGTCTGCTGTAGTCCTGGTTGATGATGTAAGGGGGTTGTGTGTCTGCTGTAGTCCTGGTTGATGATGTAAGGGGTTTGTGTGTCTACTGTAGTCCTGGTTGATGATGTAAGGGATTGTGTGTCTGCTGTAGTCCTGGTTGATGATGTAAGGGGGGTTGTGTGTCTGCTGTAGTCCTGGTTGATGATGTAAGGGGTTGTGTGTCTGCTGTAGTCCTGGTTGATGATGTAAGGGGTTGTGTGTCTGCTGTAGTCCTGGTTGATGATGTAAGGGGGGTTGTGTGTCTGCTGTAGTCCTGGTTGATGATGTAAGGGGGGTTGTGTGTCTGCTGTAGTCCTGGTTGATGATGTAAGGGGTTGTGTGTCTGCTGTAGTCCTGGTTGATGATGTAAGGGGGTTGTGTGTCTGCTGTAGTCCTGGTTGATGATGTAAGGGGGGTTGTGTGTCTGCTGTAGTCTTGGTTGATGATGTAAGGGGTTGTGTGTCTGCTGTAGTCCTGGTTGATGATGTAAGGGGGGTTGTGTGTCTGCTGTAGTCCTGGTTGATGATGTAAGGGGTTGTGTGTCTACTGTAGTCCTGGTTGATGATGTAAGGGGGGTTGTGTGTCTGCTGTAGTCCTGGTTGATGATGTAAGGGGTTGTGTGTCTGCTGTAGTCCTGGTTAATGATGTAAGGGGTTGTGTGTCTGCTGTAGTCCTGGTTGATGATGTAAGGGGTTTGTGTGTCTGCTGTAGTCCTGGTTGATGATGTAAGGGGGGTTGTGTGTCTGCTGTAGTCCTGGTTGATGATGTAAGGGGGGTTGTGTGTCTGCTGTAGTCCTGGTTGATGATGTAAGGGGTTGTGTGTCTACTGTAGTCCTGGTTGATGATGTAAGGGGGGTTGTGTGTCTGCTGTAGTCCTGGTTGATGATGTAAGGGGGGTTGTGTGTCTGCTGTAGTCTTGGTTGATGATGTAAGGGGTTGTGTGTCTGCTGTAGTCCTGGTTGATGATGTAAGGGGTTGTGTGTCTGCTGTAGTCCTGGTTGATGATGTAAGGGGGGTTGTGTGTCTGCTGTAGTCCTGGTTGATGATGTAAGGGGTTGTGTGTCTGCTGTAGTCCTGGTTGATGATGTAAGGGGTTGTGTGTCTGCTGTAGTCCTGGTTGATGATGTAAGGGGGTTGTGTGTCTGCTGTAGTCTTGGTTGATGATGTAAGGGGTTCGCCCGAACCCCCACTACAGTGTGGTAGTCGTCTATGGCAACTTGCCAGTATCCCAAGTGACGTCTGCTCGGCGTTGAGAAGGTCCCAGAGTGTGTGGTCGATGATGATCCCCCACACATATCCCACACAGCTTTGTCCCTGGGTTGATATGGGTGACCCTGGGATCTGGGGTCATGTGTGGGTGACCTTGCCATCTGGGTGACCCTGGGATCTGGGGTCATGTGTGGGTGACCCTGACATCTGGGGGTCATGTGTGGGTGACCCAGGGATCTGGGGGTCATGTGTGGGTGACCCTGGGATCTGGGGTCATGTGTGGGTGACCCTGGGATCTGGGGTCATGTGTGGTTGACCCTGGGATCTGGGTGACCCTGGGATCTGGGGTCATGTGTGGGTGAACCTGGGATCTGGGGTCATGTGTGGGTGACCCTGGGATCTGGGGTCATGTGTGGGTGACCCTGACATCTGGGGTCATGTGTGGGTGACCCTGGGATCTGGGGTCATGTGTGGGTGACCCTGGGATCTGGGGTCATGTGTGGGTGACCCTGGGATCTGGGGTCATGTGTGGTTGACCCTGGGATCTGGGTGACCCTGGGATCTGGGGTCATGTGTGGGTGACCCTGGGATCTGGGGTCATGTGTGGGTGACCCTGGGATCTGGGGTCATGTGTGGGTGACCCTGGGGTCTGGGGTCATGTGTGGGTGACCCTGGCATCTAGTCTCATGTGTGGGTGACCCTGGGATCTGGGGTCATGTGTGGGTGACCCTGGGATCTGGGGTCATGTGTGGTTGACCCTGGGATCTGGGTGACCCTGGGATCTGGGGTCATGTGTGGGTGACTTTGGCATCTAGGCTCATGTGTGGGTGACCCTGGGATCTGGGGTCATGTGTGGGTGACCCTGGGGTCTGGGGTCATGTGTGGGTGACCCTGGCATCTAGTCTCATGTGTGGGTGACCCTGGGATCTGGGGTCATGTGTGGGTGACCCTGGCATCTAGTCTCATGTGTGGGTGACCCTGGGGTCTGGGGTCATGTGTGGGTGACCCTGGGGTCTGGGGTCATGTGTGGGTGACCCTGGGATCTGGGGTCATGTGTGGGTGACCGTGGCATCTGGGGTCATGTGTGGGTGACCCTGGGATCTGGGGTCATGTGTGGGTGACCGTGGCATCTGGGGTCATGTGTGGGTGACCCTGGGATCTGGGGGTCATGTGGGAGAGTGTCTCGTGGTTGTTTGGCCAGTGTGGGGGAGGGGGGGGGAGGTTCGTGGTGCCTTAGCCAACATAGGAGTGAACCTTGGCTACACTGCCTCTGTGGGAATGAACGTTGGCAACGCTACACTGCCTCTGTGGGAATGAACCTTGGCTACCCTGCCTCTGTGGGAATGAACCTTGGCTACCCTGCCTCTGTGGGAATGAACCTTGGCTACCCTGCCTCTGTGGGAAAGAACCTTGGCTACGCTACCCTGCCTCTGTGGGAATGAACCTTGGCTACCCTGCCTCTGTGGGAATGAACCTTGGCTACCCTGCCTCTGTGGGAATGAACCTTGGCTACCCTGCCTCTTTGGTAATGAACCTTGGCTACCCTGCCTCTGTGGGAAAGAACCTTGGCTACCCTGCCTCTGTGGGAATGAACCTTGGCTACCCTGCCTCTGTGGGGAAGAGCCTTGGCTACGCTACCCTGCCTCTGTGGGAAAGAACCTTGGCTACCCTGCCTCTGTGGGAATGAACCTTGGCTACCCTGCCTCTGTGGGAATGAACCTTGGCTACCCTGCCTCTGTGGGAATGAACCTTGGCTACCCTGCCTCTGTGGGAATGAACCTTGGCTACCCTGCCTCTGTGGGAATGAACCTTGGCTACCCTGCCTCTGTGGGAATGAACCTTGGCTACCCTGTCTCTGTGGGAATGAACCTTGGCTACCCTGCCTCTGTGGGAATGAACCTTGGCTACCCTGTCTCTGTGGGAGTGACGCATCATTTGGACCGTCCCAAGCGCCGCTCCCACAGTGGGAGCGGCGCTTGGCCCAGTGTGGGGGCTTAAACCCCATGCAGTGTGGCCGATGTGGGAAGGAACCTTGGCCAGATCAAGGATAAAACTCTTTAGTGTGGGAGTATGTGTCTGTGGGCAGTGTGGGGATGTGTGTATCTGTGGCCAGTGTGGGGATGTGTGTATCTGTGGCCAGTGTGGGGGTGTGTGTGTATCTGTGGCCAGTGTGGGGGTGTGTGTGTATCTGTGGCCAGTGTGTGTGTGTGTGTGTGTATCTGTGGCCAGTGTGGGGGTGTGTGTGTGTGTGTGTGGCCAGTGTGTGTGTGTGTGTGTGTGTGTGGGTAGTGTGTTGGGGGGAGGGGGTTAGCTCCCTCACCCCACACCCCCTACCCTCCCCTGGCTGCAGGAAGGGGGGAGGGAGATGTAGCATGACAGTTGAGCTCCCCTCCTCCTCCCCTCTCCCCTTCCTCCTCCCCTCTCCCCTTCCTCCTCCCCTCTTCCCCTCCTCCTCCCCTCTCCCCTTCCTCCTCCCCTCTCCCCTTCCTCCTCCCCTCTCCCCTTCCTCCTCCCTCCCCTCTTCCCTTCCTCCTCCCCTCTCCCCTTGCTCCTCCCCTCTCCCCTGCCTCCTCCCTCCCCTCCTCCTCCCCCTCCCTCCCCTCCGCCTGCTGGGTCCTGTGACACGCCCTTCCTTCCTCCCCCACCCCTCCCCTCCCCCCCACCCCTCCCCTCCCCTCCCTCTCCCTCCCCTCCCCTCCCCCAGATTGCCTGCCGAGGGGTGTTTAGCAGATTTATATACATATATACATATATATACACTTGCTTGTCTTGACCACGTCATGCACGCTGTGTCGTCCCGTCCCGGGACGGCCAGGGGGGGGGGGAGGGGGACTTCCTGTGTCACGCTACTGTCGTCTCGCTAAGCCCCTCCCCCTCCCCCCCTCCCCCTACCCCCTCCCACACACACACACACACACACACACACACACACACACACAAGGGTTGATTTTTGCCGCTGTCATCAGCTGATCTTCTGTGTGCACCGCTCGCTTCTCCTGTGTGTGTGTGTGTGTGTGTGTGTGTGTGGATGTGTGTGTGTATGTGTGACTGTGTGTATGTATATGTGTGTGTGTGTGTGTGTACGTGCGTACGTACATGGCTCGTTGAGGGAATGAACCTTGGCTACCCTGCCTCGGTGGAGGTTGAACCTTGGCTACCCTGCCTCGGTGGAGGTTGAACCTTGGCTACCCTGCCTCGGTGGAGGAATGAACCTTGGCTACCCTGCCTCGGTGGAGGAATGAACCTTGGCTACCCTGCCTCGGTAGGGAATGAACCTTGGCTACCCTGCCTCGGTGGAGGAATGAACCTTGGCTACCCTGCCTCGGTAGGGAATGAACCTTGGCTACCCTGCCTCGGTGGAGGAATGAACCTTGGCTACCCTGCCTCGGTAGGGAATGAACCTTGGCTACCCTGCCTCGGTGGAGGAATGAACCTTGGCTACCCTGCCTCGGTAGGGAATGAACCTTGGCTACCCTGCCTCGGTGGAGGTTGAACCTTGGCTACCCTGCCTCGGTGGAGGAATGAACCTTGGCTACCCTGCCTCGGTGGAGGTTGAACCTTGGTAACCCTGTCTCTCTGGGGAATGAACCTTGGCTACCCTGCCTCGGTGGAGGTTGAACCTTGGTAACCCTGCCTCGGTGGAGGAATGAACCTTGGCTACCCTGTATCGGTGGGGGAAGAACAGCTAGGGTTCGAACCCAGGACCTTATGCGTGGGAGGCCGGGGCGTTACCGCAAGGCTATCACAGGCTTGCGGTATGGCTCCGGCCTACCACACATAAGGTCCCGGGTTCGAACCCTGGCTGTTGGAGGGTTATTTGCTCTACGAAAGTGCGCTATTCATGAGTGGCGGAGTGGCGACGGGAATGGATGAAGGCAGCAAGTATGAATATGTACATGTGTATATATGTATATGTCTGTGTATGTATATGTATGTATACGTTGAAATGTACGTGTGTGTATATGTATATGTCTGTGTATGTATATGTATTTATACGTTGAAATGTATAGGTATACATATGTGCGTGTGTGGACGTGTATGTATATACATGTGTATGTGGGTGGGTTGGGCCATTCTTTCGTCTGTTTCCTTGCGCTACCTCGCAAACGCGGGAGACAGCGGCAAAAAAAAAAAAATATATATATATATAGATATATATCTACCGTAATATATATAAATTTGGTTAGGTTGTGTGGCTCGCACGGGACTTAATTGATGTCTTGTGTAATCTCGACTTTGATTGATGTGTAGTTTATATATGACAACGATGTTTATATGTCCTATATAAATCGGCCGCTCTGACCAGGGTGTCTGACGATGTATATTCTCGGTTTTCAGGTAAGCTTTGGTGGCAGTAGAGTGTTCGCTGGTGCAGACAAACTTTGCTTAAGGTAAGTGTATATTGAAGATTTGTATAGCTGAATTATCATCATTATTATTGTTATTATCATTATTATTATTATTATTATTATCTTTTTTTTCTTTCATACTATTCGCCATTTCCCGCATTAGCGAGGTAGCGTTGAGAACAGAGGACTGGGCCCTTGAGGGAATATCCTCACCTGGCCCCCTTCTCTGTTCCCTCTTTTGGAAAATTAAAAAAAAAAGTGAGAGGGGAGGATTTCCAGCCCCCCGCTCCCTCCCCTTTTAGTCGCCTTCTACGACACGCAGGGAATACGTGGGAAGTATTCTTTCTCCCCTATCCCCAGGGATATTATTATTATTATTATTATTATTATTACTGGAGGAAGTAAAGTGTTTTAGATATCTGGGAGTGGATCTGGCAGCGGATGGAACCATGGAAGCGGAAGTGAATCATAGGGTGGGGGAGGGGGCGAAAATCCTGGGAGCCTTGAAGAATGTGTGGAAATCGAGAACATTATCTCGGAAAGCAAAAATGGGTATGTTTGAAGGAATAGTGGTTCCAACAATGTTGTATGGTTGCGAGGCGTGGGCTATGGATAGAGTTGTGCGCAGGAGGATGGATGTGCTGGAAATGAGATGTTTGAGGACAATGTGTGGTGTGAGGTGGTTTGATCGAGTGAGTAACGTAAGGGTAAGAGAGATGTGTGGAAATAAAAAGAGCGTGGTTGAGAGAGCAGAAGAGGGTGTTTTGAAATGGTT
>NC_092284.1:8732840-8772840 GCF_036320965.1 Panulirus ornatus
TGTGTGTGTGTGTGTGTGTGTGTGTGTGTGTGTGTGTATGTATGTGTGTGTGTGTGGAACAGTTGGAAGAACAGCTTGTTCTCCCGAGGTAGTTAGAACTGGCCTTGTTAGAACGCCCTCGTTTGTGGGGTGGTCGCTGGGGGTCTCGCTCTCCGAGGCCAGCGATCTCTCGTGTCTGTCTTCCTTCCCCCCTCCCTCCTCCCCCCTCCTTCCCCACCTTCCCCGCCTGAGCTAAAGCTTGCAGCTCAAAAAGCTGATACGCCGCCCCGAACCCCCTTCCCTCCCTCCCCCCCTCACACTTGCGTCAGCTTGGAACTTTATGTGTCAGCCATGTTTGAGTTGGGTCTCGGTCTTAGGAAAGGGGCAGGGTGAGGGGGAGGAGGAGAAAGGGGCAGGGTGAGGGGGAGGAGGAGAAAGGGGCAGGGTGAGGGGGAGGAGGAGAAAGGGGCAGGGTGAGGGGGAGGAGGAGAAAGGGGCAGGGTGAGGGGGAGGAGGAGAAAGGGGCGAGGAAGGGGGAGGAGGAGAAAGGGGCAGGGTGAGGGAGAGGAGGAGAAAGGGGCAGGGTGAGGGGGAGGAGGAGAAAGGGGCAGGGTGAGGGTGAGGAGGAGAAAGGGGCAGGGGGGGGGGCAGAAAGGGGAGTGGGGTTGTTAAGGGGGGGTTATAATTCGCTCGGCTGGGCTCGCCTTTAACTTGTTTCGTGGGCCAATTAAAGGAGGCAAATGGTTTTGGCTGATTGTTACTTCTCACACACACACCTCTCATGGTCGAGTCCAATCCCGGGGCAGAGCCACTTGGGGGAAGGGTGTGTGTGTGTGTGTGTGTCTGTGTGTGTGTGTGTGTGTGTCTGTGTCTCCTCTCTCTGTGGTAAAGGTGTTCATTTGAGACAGACATCGGTAACGTCACCCCCCCTGTGGCACAGGCAGAAGGTGTTGGGCTTTCGTGGCGGTCGGCGGGCAGAGGCGTTTCATGTGAATGACTCGATGATTGTATTGGAGGAGGAGGAGGAGGAGGCTGGGGCTTGCATAATAGATATATATTAATTCACAATTATATGTTTGTGTTATAATAGATATATTGGTTCATGGTTATATGTTTGTGTTATAATAGATATAATGATTCATGGTTATATGTTTGTGTTATAATAGATATATTGGTTCATGGTTATATGTTTGTGTTATAATAGATATAATGATTCATGGTTATATGTTTGTGTTATAATAGATATATTGATTCACAATTATATGTTTGTGTTATAATAGATATAATGATTCATGGTTATATGTTTGTGTTATAATAGATATAATGATTCATGGTTATATGTTTGTGTTATAATAGATACAATGATTCATGGTTATATGTTTGTGTTATAATAGATATAATGATTCATGGTTATATGTTTGTGTTATAATAGATATATTGGTTCATGGTTATATGTTTGTGTTATAATAGATATATTAATTCACAATTATATGTTTGTGTTATAATAGATATAATGATTCATGGTTATATGTTTGTGTTATAATAGATATAATGATTCATGGTTATATGTTTGTGTTATAATAGATATAATGATTCATGGTTATATGTTTGTGTTATAATAGATATAATGATTCATGGTTATATGTTTGTGTTATAATAGATACAATGATTCGTGGTTATATGTTTGTGTTATAATAGATATAATGATTCATGGTTATATGTTTGTGTTATAATAGATATAATGATTCATGGTTATATGTTTGTGTTATAATAGATACAATGATTCGTGGTGATATGTTTGTGTTATAATAGATATAATGATTCATGGTTATATGTTTGTGTTATAATAGATATAATGATTCATGGTTATATGTTTGTGTTATAATAGATATAATGATTCATGGTTATATGTTTGTGTTATAATAGATATATTGGTTCATGGTTATATGTTTGTGTTATAATAGATATAATGATTCATGGTTATATGTTTGTGTTATAATAGATATAATGATTCATGGTTATATGTTTGTGTTATAATAGATATATTGATTCATGGTTATATGTTTGTGTTATAATAGATATAATGATTCATGGTTATATGTTTGTGTTATAATAGATACAATGATTCGTGGTTATATGTTTGTGTTATAATAGATATAATGATTCATGGTTATATGTTTGTGTTATAATAGATACAATGATTCATGGTTATATGTTTGTGTTATAATAGATATAATGATTCATGGTTATATGTTTGTGTTATAATAGATATATTGATTCATGGTTATATGTTTGTGTTATAATAGATACAATGATTCGTGGTTATATGTTTGTTTTATACTGAATATTAAAAATAAAAAAGTGACTGAAATATGAAATAGTTAAATACTGAGCTACAGGTATTTACGTTAGTGAACATTTATGCCTGTGTGAATATGCACTTGACGCTCACACGAACATTGGTATTGTAGTACATGTACTGTAGTGTGCTATAGTACATGTACTGTAGCGTGCTGTAGTACATGTACTGTAGTGTGCTATAGTACATGTACTGTAGCGTGCTGTAGTACATGTACTGTACTGTGCTGTAGTACATGTACTGTGGTGTGCTGTAGTACATGTACTGTGATGGGCTGTAATCTGTTCATCAATGTACAGACAGGGGAAAAAGAGGAGAGGAAAGTATTTTTATGTTTGTACAATGCTTTTCACATCATACATCATACAATGTAGGAAGAGAGGAAAGTGATTGGTTCTCAGTGAATGTAGGTTTGCGGCAGGGGTGTGTGATGTCCCCATGGTTGTTTAATTTGTTTATGGATGGGGTTGTTAGGGAGGTGAATGCAAGAGTTTTGGAAAGAGGGGCAAGTATGAAGTCTGTTGGGGATGAGGGAGCTTGGGAAGTGAGTCAGTTGTTGTTCGCTGATGATACAGCGCTGGTGGCTGATTCATGTGAGAAACTGCAGAAGCTGGTGACTGAGTTTGGTAAAGTGTGTGAAAGAAGAAAGTTAAGAGTAAATGTGAATAAGAGCAAGGTTATTAGGTACAGTAGGGTTGAGGGTCAAGTCAATTGGGAGGTGAGTTTGAATGGAGAAAAACTGGAGGAAGTGAAGTGTTTTAGATATCTGGGAGTGGATCTGGCAGCGGATGGAACCATGGAAGCGGAAGTGGATCATAGGGTGGGGGAGGGGGCGAAAATTCTGGGAGCCTTGAAGAATGTGTGGAAGTCGAGAACATTATCTCGGAAAGCAAAAATGGGTATGTTTGAAGGAATAGTGGTTCCAACAATGTTGTATGGTTGCGAGGCGTGGGCTATGGATAGAGTTGTGCGCAGGAGGATGGATGTGCTGGAAATGAGATGTTTGAGGACAATGTGTGGTGTGAGGTGGTTTGATCGAGTAAGTAACGTAAGGGTAAGAGAGATGTGTGGAAATAAAAAGAGCGTGGTTGAGAGAGCAGAAGAGGGTGTTTTGAAATGGTTTGGGCACATGGAGAGAATGAGTGAGGAAAGATTGACCAAGAGAATATATGTGTCGGAGGTGGAGGGAACGAGGAGAAGAGGGAGACCAAATTGGAGGTGGAAAGATGGAGTGAAAAAGATTTTGTGTGATCGGGGCCTGAACATGCAGGAGGGTGAAAGGAGGGCAAGGACTAGAGTGAATTGGAGCGATGTGGTATACCGGGGTTGACGTGCTGTCAGTGGATTGAATCAAGGCATGTGAAGCGTCTGGGGTAAACCATGGAAAGCTGTGTAGGTATGTATATTTGCGTGTGTGGACGTATGTATATACATGTGTATGGGGGTGGGTTGGGCCATTTCTTTCGTCTGTTTCCTTGCGCTACCTCGCAAACGCGGGAGACAGCGACAAAGAAAAAAAAAATATATATACAAGAATGAGATGGAAGACTTACAAGTCTTGGACAATCACATGTTTACCAAATGGCGTCCTAGCTTCGTCTCTTCGTTATATATCAACTGACTGTTATATTTCTCTCTTGTGTCTCCCCTGATGATGTGATTATTACACGAAAGTGCACTTGGCAACTTATGTTCTACGTCTTCTATCTCATTCTTGTATCCCCCTGATGATGATGTGATCATTACACGAAAGTGCACTTGGGAACTTATGTATCTCGTCTGATGATGATGTGATCATTACACGAAAGTGCACTTGGGAACTTATCATGTTCCATCCCCCTCCCCTTCCTTCGTGGTTATCCCTTGTATGTTGATGAGGCTCTTGCAACGCCCAGGAAGCTTGCCTCGTCCATCATTCATCAGGAACATATGTCATGAAGCGGAGTGGACCTGGTTATGTGTGTGTGTGTGTGGGGGGCAGGGGGTAGTTAAAGTGTAATTGCCTGGTGTATTGTTAATGGTAGTGTTTCATCGTGGTCATGAAGGGCGTGTTGGTGTCTGTTGGAACGATGGTTTTTAACTGCCCTCCTGCTGATGATGGGCGATGTCGTGCGCACGCGCGAGAAAGAGAGTTGACCCGCCTTGGTCTAGGTAGTGTTGCCTGGGTCAGGGGGCACACGTCTAGGTTTTTGGGAGGAGGGTCAAAGACAAGGAGGTCGTCTAGTGACGGACGGGTTGATATCTGGTGTGTGTGTACGTACGTGGGTGTGTGTACGTACGTGTGTGTGTGTACGTGCGTGTGTGTGTGTGTACGTACGTGGGTGTGTGTACGTACGTGTGTGTACGTACGTGGGTGTGTGTACGTACGTGTGTGTGTGTACGTACGTGGGTGTGTGTACGTACGTGTGTGTGTGTACGTGCGTGGGTGTGTGTACGTACGTGGGTGTGTGTACGTACGTGGGTGTGTGTACGTACGTGTGTGTGTGTACGTGCGTGGGTGTGTTCTGTCAGCGTCATATGTCTGTTGTGGACGAGGGGCGCAAGGGGAAGGGGGAAGAAAGCGTGTGAGGATTGGACACTGTTGTATGAGGCAAATGGAAGCTTTTTTTTTTTTTGTGTGGGTGTGTTTGCTTTTAGGGGGAAGGGTGGTTTGTTATGAGGTCGTTTGAGCTGGGGGTCGTCCAGTGTCGAGAGTGGTTAAGTAGGGGGGCTGTACAGTGGGGGGGAAGAGGGGGGGGGGCTTGAGTGGATGTGGGTGGTGGGGCTGCGTTTGGCCAGCCGGTGGTTGTTCGGGACGCCATTGTGGTTGCCAGCTAGCCAGGCCGGCCTGTGATTGGTCCGTGGCGTGTGGGAGGTGTGACCTGACCTCCAGCGTTCTTCCCAATCTGTCCACGCCCGCATCCCCCGTCTCTGTGACCTTCTCTCTCTCTCTCTCTCTCTCTCTCTCTCTCTCTCTCTCTCTCTCTCTCTCTCTCTCTCTCTCTCTCTCTCTCTCCACGCCTGAGCCAGTGTCTATATTTCCCACAGCCCCCCTCCCTCCCCCCCTCCTCTCTATATAGCAGCGAGTTCAAAAAGGCGTACATGTATATATGTTTTTTTTAAAGTTGATTCAGTTTTCTTTATTATTTTTCTTCCATTCCCCCACCTTTGGGGGAGAGGGGGGGGGGATGGCTTGGGGGTTGAGAGTGGTGTGTGGGGGAGGAGGGAGGGTGGGTACCCACAATCTGCGCGCGTCGATGACCTGACCCAGCCAGAGAGTACGTACGTGTACTGCTCTTGTCCACAACCAGTAGTTCAAGTAATGTGCCCTGTGTACACTTCTGATTACCATGTGCTTTGTGCTCAAGAATGGTAATGGTCTTGTCACCCTGGGTTTAACTCACACACACACACACACACACACACACACATATATATATATATATATATATATATATATATATATATATATATATATATATATATATATATATATATTCTTTTTCATACTATTTGCCATTTCCCGCATTAGCGAGGTAGTGTTAAGAACAGAGGACTGGGCCTTTGAGTGAATATCCTCACTTGGCCCCCTTCTCTGTTCCTTCTTTTGGAAAATTAAAAAAAGAAAAAAAACGAGAGGGGAGGATTTCCAGCCCCCCGCTCCCTCCCCTTTTAGTCGCCTTCTACGACACGCAGGGAATACGTGGCAAGTGTTCTTTCCCCCCTATCCCCAGGGATGATATGTGTGACGTCTCCATGGTTGTTTAATTTGTTTATGGATGGGGTTGTTAGGGAGGTAAATGCAAGAGTTTTGGAAATAGGGGCAAGAATGAAGTCTGTTGTGGATGAGAGAGCTTGGGAAGTGAGTCAGTTGTTGTTCGCTGATGATACAGCGCTGGTGGCTGATTCATGTGAGAAACTGCAGAAGCTGGTGACTGAGTTTGGTAAAGTGTGTGAAAGAAGAAAGTTAAGAGTAAATGTGAATAAGAGCAAGGTTATTAGGTACAGTAGGGTTGAGGGTCAAGTCAATTGGGAGGTAAGTTTGAATGGAGAAAAACTGGAGGAAGTGAAGTGTTTTAGATATCTGGGAGTGGATCTGGCAGCGGATGGAACCATGGAAGCGGAAGTGGATCATAGGGTGGGGGAGGAGGCGAAAATTTTGGGAGCCTTGAAAAATGTGTGGAAGTCGAGAACATTATCTCGGAAAGCAAAAATGGGTATGTTTGAAGGAATAGTGGTTCCAACAATGTTGTATGGTTGCGAGGCGTGGGCTATGGATAGAGTTGTGCGCAGGAGGATGGATGTGCTGGAAATGAGATGTTTGAGGACAATGTGTAGTGTGAGGTGGTTTGATCGAGTAAGTAATGTAAGGGTAAGAGAGAGGTGTGGAAATAAGAAGAGCGTGGTTGAGAGAGCAGAAGAGGGTGTTTTGAAATGGTTTGGTCGCATGGAGAGAATGAGTGAGGAAAGATTGACCAAGAGGATATATGTGTCGGAGGTGGAGGGAACGAGGAGAAGTGGGAGACCAAATTGGAGGTGGAAAGATGGAGTGAAAGGCGTGCAAGGAACAGGGTGAATTGGAACGATGTGGTATACTGGGGTCGACGTGCTGTCAATGAATTGAACCAGGGCATGTAAAGCGTCTGGGGTAAACCATGGAAAGTTTTGTAGGGCCTGGATGTGGAAAGGGAGCTGTGGTTTCCGTGCATTATACATGACAAATAGAGACTGAGCGTGAACAAATGTGGCCTTTGTTATCTTTTCCTAGCGCTACCTCGCGCGCATGAAGGGGGGGGAGGGGGAGGTGTCATTCCTTGTGTGGTGGGGTAGCGACTGGAATGAATAAAGGCAGCATGTATGAATTATTTACATGTGTATATATGTATATGTCTGTGTATGTATATATATGTATACGTTGAAATGTATAGGTATGTATATGTGCATGTGTGGACGTGTATGTATATACATGTGTATGTGTGTGGGTTGGGCCATTCTTTCGTCTGTTTCCTTGCGCTAACTCGCTGACGCGGGAGACAGCGACAAAGTATAATCAATAAATAAATAAATGATTGGGTATGACTCAGACTTGAACGAGACAAAGAATGTCCAAGTATCGTCTGTAATCACTTGCTCCACCCTTAACCACGCCTCACCTTCGTGGTCATCACCAAAAGCAAGCATGACGAACCTTCGAACCACATTTGAAATCAGAGAACTCGGGGCACGCTCAGAGGCTGGCTCAGTAATCAGAAACACTCAACACCAACACAAGGAAGGAAAAAAAATCCTTCCAATTTGATTATATTCCACTCATTCAGACGAAATGTTGGTAGTGGTGGATGGATACTGTAGGGAGCTGTGGTTTCGGTGCATTACACTTGACACCTAGAGACTGAGTGTGAACGAATGTGGCCTTTTTTTTTTATTCGTTTTGTTTTCCTGGCGCTACCTCGCTGAAGCAGGAGGTAGAGATGCTGTTTCCTGTGGGGCGGGGTAGCGCCGGGAATGGATGAAGGCAAGCAGGTACGAATATATACTCGTAGCTCTGTTCTCGTCTGTTGCTTCTGGAAAGGAAATCGGCGAAGGTAAACTGAATGTTATGCACCATTGATCCATGTCTCCACTGCTGTCCAGGATGTGGCATATGTCTGTAGTCTGTGTCACCGTCTTTACAACATCGTAAACTCCTCACCAATCCCGTCTCTCCTTCGACGGTTCTGTAACTCCACCTCTTGACTCATTCAACATCCTTGGTATTGCTGTAACATCCACTCTTTCTTGAATCCCCCACACTACAGGAATAGCTAAGTCTGCCTCTTAAGAAACTGGGTGTCCTGTTTAGGTGTCCAAACTTCTTCTCTTCATAAAAGTTGCTCCGTTTATACAAGGGATTCGATTCGTCCTTGTGTGGAACACTGCCTATAAACTGACCCAGGCTAGCTTCCAAATTTGACCCCCTTTGCCCTACGCCGCAATGTTGGTTCACTTTCCCTCTTCTATAGGTATTACTTTGTTTTTTTACACCCGAGTGCTGGCTGCTTGTGTACCCCCCACACCACTAGCTAGACCAAGCAGTATACTGGGCAAGCTGCTGCGTCGCATGATTACTGTGTGGCCATCAGCAATGCAAGGGTGGGCCGATTTGATATCTACTTCTTTCCCGACACCTCCAAGCTTTGGAATTCCCTACCATTTCATGTCTTTCCCACTAACTCTGACCTAACACTTTTTAAAAGACAGGTTTTTTCACTTCATCCAAAATTCTTGAATACCTTTTCTCGTCTTTTCTTTTTCCATTTCACTCATCCTCTCCATATATCAGTTAAGGCCCAGCCCAGCTTTGGTGTGGTCTTCTGCTCGTCACTGAGGTCTCTTACGATGGTTCACAGGCATTGCCAGTGGGTGGCCCGCGTGCACCTTCCCCTTGACCGAACTGGAACCATTACCCACGCCCCCCGGGAGTGGCCGCGCCTCATGGGGCGTCCCTCCCTCACTCACCCAGGACGGACACATCCCTCCCATGTGAGGCACAAGGGCGAGCTGATGGGTCTGTGGTGTTGGCTAGAACACAAGGCCTTTTCCAGGCCAGACATGAAGTGATGGGTCTGTTGTGTTGGCTGGAAGAGAAGGCCTTTTCCAGACCAGACATGAGGTGATGGGTCTGTGTTGTTGGCTGGAACATGAGGCCTTTTCCAGGCCAGACATGAGGTGATGGGTCTGTGGTGTTGGCTGGAACATGAGGCCTTTTCCAGGCCAGACATGAGGTGATGGGTGTGTGGTGTTGGTTGGAACATGAGGCCTTTTCCAGGCCAGACATGAGGTGATGGGTCTGTGGTGTTGGCTGGAACATGAGGTGATGGGTGTGTGGTGTTGGCTGGAACATGAGGTGATGGGTCTGTGGTGTTGGCTGGAACATGAGGTGATGGGTCTGTGGTGTTGGTTGGTTGTGTCTACGTGTGTTGTATGTGGGTTATGTGTCCGGCATGTTACAGTGTACCTCACACACGTCTTCCTGAACACACACACACACACACACATACACTCTCTCTCTCTCTCTCTCTCTCTCTCTCTCTCTCTCTCTCTCTCTCTCTCTCTCTCTCTCTCTCTCTCTCTCTCTCTCTCTCTCTCTCCTCCCCCTCCCTCGCTCTACCTTCCCTCCGTCTCCCTCCCTTGCCCTACCTTCCCTCCCTCGCCCTACCTTCCCTCCTTCTCCCTCCCTCGCCCTACCTTCCCTCCTTCTCCCTCCCTCGCCCTACCTTCCCTCCTTCTCCCTCCCTCGCCCTACCTTCCCTCCGTCTCCCTCCCTCGCCCTACCTTCCCTCCCTCTTCCTCCCTCGCCCTGCCTTCCCTCCTTCTCCCTCCCTCGCCCTACCTTACCTCCGTCTCCCTCCCGCGCCCTACCTTCCCTCCTTCTCACTCACTCGCCCTACCTTCCCTCCGTCTCCCTCCCTCGCCCTACCTTCCCTCCTTCTCCCTCCCTCGCCCTACCTTCCCTCGCCATACCTTCCCTCGCCCTACCTTCCCTCCTTCTCCCTCCCTCGCCCTACCTTCCCTCCTTCTCCCTCCCTCGCCCTACCTTCCCTCCTCACTCCCTCGCCCTACCTTCCCTCCGTCTCCCTCCCTCGCCCTACCATCCCTCCCTCTCCCTCCCTTGCCCTGCCTTCCCTCCGTCTCCTTCCCTCCGTCTCCCTCCCTCGCCCTACCTTCCCTCCCCCTTCCCTCTTCTTTCTACACCAGTGTATGACACGGATCTTCCATTTATAAAATATGTACCAAACTATTTCCACCTGCGCGGGCGGCCCTCCCTCCCTCCCTCCCTGGTCCAACACTCACTCACCCTCGTCCCTCCTTCCCTCCCTCCCTCCCTCCCTCCCTCCAGCAGGAGACACAGTACAGCCGGGCGTGCATCCCCCCCCCCGTGTGCCTACCATCACCCCCCCTCCACCCCCTACCTCACACCCCCCACTCCCTCCACCTCAGCGTGAGAGGGAGGGGTTGGTAGGGGGGGAGGGGGGTTCGGAGACGACCGGTCGCGTCTCGCGCCTCGTCGGACCGACGTGAATACGTCGGTCCCTTACGACACGACTAGACGCACACACACATACACACACACATACACACACACACATACACACACAGATACACACACACACACACACACATACACACACACACACACACACATACACACATACACACACAGATACACACACACACACACACACACACACACACACACACACGTCCATGTTGTGTGGGATCTGTCCACTTGTGTGAAGGTGACCATCACACACACACTTCACCCGTATGTACACCGGGGAGAGGGGAGGGGAGGGGGGTGTTAATTACCATTTCTCTCGACCTAATCACCTGGTTAAGTCTTTAGGGGAGGGGAAGGGGGGGGGGGTACAAGATACCTCTACTGCCCAGCCCTGTGTGTGTGTGTGTGTGTGTGTGTGTGTGTGTGTGTATGTGTGTGTGTGTATGTGTGTGTGTGTGTGTGTATGTGTGTGTGTGTATCTGTGTGTGTATTTGTGTGTGTGTATGTGTGTGTGTGTGTGTGTGTGTGTGTGTGTGTGTGTGTGTGTGTGTCTGTACATCAAAGAACCTCATACATCAGCAGTTTCCCTGGTTGTTGGGTCGTACGTTTGTACAGTTCTTGACCTCTTGTGTCTTTGATTCCGAATGTGTGGAGAGAAATTGGATGCGTCGCGTGTTTACCGTCTTGTGGAGTGAGGGAGACACACACACACACACACACACACACACACACACACACTCCCACACTCTCCCACACTCACCCACACTCTCCCACACAGAGCGGGGTGAGGTGAGGAGGCTTGCTGTAAAGTCCCCTCTCAGATGATCGAAAGGGGAGAACCTACCTTACCCTGCATCAGATGGTAGGGTCTTACTTTTGATGAATTATACTGTTATCATATATATATATATATATATATATATATATATATATACATATTCGTATGAGTCCACGGGGAAAATGAAACACGATAAGTTTCCAAGTGCACTTTCCTGTCATAATCACATCATCATCATCAGGGGAGACACAAGAGAGAAATCTAATATACATCGAAGAGACGAAGCAAGGACGCCATTTGGTAAACATGTGATTGTCCAAGACAGACAACGAGCGTATCAAAGACTCAATATGTGGACAAGAAGGTGATTTGTTTACAAATTTTATCAACACTAAAGCTACATCATGATTGGAATGGCCTTGATTAGGGCCTCAGCTGCCCGTGCTGTCGTAATTAACCAACATTTTGTCTCCAGTTAAGGTATACATTACCCTGAGGTCTTGGCGCCAGTTGAAATACAAGATGTGGCCACAACCAGCACAAGGGCGCGCACGGGACTCGAACCCTGGCCCTGGAAGTGATAGGCCAGCGAGCTGAGCAGTAAAGTAGTTTTGTTTACATATCTCAGAAGGGGCTACTGACCAGCTGTCAGAAATGAACATTTGATGCCAATTAGGGAACACCCAAACCATCGTAAGGTATACGTAAGGTAAGGTAAGGTGCTAGACCCAGCTGTGGGGGGGTAGAAGACCTCCCAAACCATCGTAAGGTATACGTAAGGTAAGGTAAGGTGCTAGACCCAGCTGTGGGGGGTAGAAGACCTCCCAAACCATCGTAAGGTAAGGTAAGGTGCCAGACCCAGGTGTGGGGGGTAGAAGACCTCCCAAACCATCGTAAGGTATACGTAAGGTAAGGTAAGGTGCTAGACCCAGCTGTGGGGGGGTAGAAGGCCTCCCAAACCATCGTAAGGTATACGTAAGGTAAGGTAAGGTGCCAGACCCAGCTGTGGGGGGTAGAAGACCTCCCAAACCATCGTAAGGTAAGGTAAGGTGCCAGACCCAGGTGTGGGGGGTAGAAGACCTTCCAAACCATCGTAAGGTATACGTAAGGTAAGGTAAGGTGCCAGACCCAGCTGTGGGGGGTAGAAGACCTCCCAAACCATCGTAAGGTATACGTAAGGTAAGGTAAGGTGCTAGACCCAGCTGTGGGGGGTAGAAGACCTCCCAAACCATCGTAAGGTAAAGTAAGGTACCAGACCCAGCTGTGGGGGGGTAGAAGACCTCCCAAACAAACCATGGTGAGGTACACGGATCATCCCTGACAAGGGTCGTTAGCTGCGGGCACCGTCTGTCATCACGGGTCGTTAACAATACCGCAGTAGTTTCCTCAGTCCTTCCCCCTCCCCTCCTCCCCCTCCCCCCTATTTTGCTCTAGGGGGTGGGGGAAGTGTGGGGGGGGGGCGGTAATCTGGCCAGGGTCATGTGAGGTTTGCGTGTGCATATGTGGCCAAAGTCGTCCCTTTGGCTTGTGTGTGTGTGTGTGTGTGTGTGTGTGTGTGTATATGTGTATGTGTGTGTGTGTGTGCGTGTATGTGTGTGTGTGTGTGTGTGTGTGTGTGTGTGTGTGTATGTATGTGTGTGTATGTATGTGTGTGTGTATGTGTGTGTGTGTGTGTGTGTGTGTGTGTGTTGCAGATGTCCCTCAGCTGACCTGATCTTCAAGGTGGGTGGGTGTGGAGGGGGAGTTGTGGGTGGTGTGGGGGAGGGGACGTAATGCCTCACTGCCGCAGGGGTTGGTGGATGGAGGTGGAGGAGGTGGAGGAGGTGGAGCACACATCAGGGGAGGTGTGGGTGACAGGTGAGGAGGGAGGAGGAGGAGGGAAGAGGAGGAGGAGGGAAGAGGAGGAGGAGGGAAGAGGAGGAGGAGGGAAGAGGAGGAGGAGGGAAGAGTAAGTATGATGGTTGATTACAGACCAGCGTTTCTTGGCTGGTGAGGGGAAGGGGAAGGGGTGGTGAGGGGAGGGGGAGGGGGAGGGGTGGTGAGGGGAGGGAGGGGGAAGGGGAGGGAGGTGGGGGAGGGGTGGTGGTGAGGGGAGGGGGAGGGAGGTGGGGGAGTTGGGGGGGGGGTTAGTCATAGTGCAGCAAGGACTTGTGTCTTACCTCAAAATCCTCTTCCCCTCCCCTTTTTTTTTTTTCTTACGTATGACCTAAGCCTCTCTCTCTCTCTCTCTCTCTCTGTCTCTCTCTCTCTCTCTCTCTCTCTCTCTCTCTCTCTCTCTCTCTCTCTCTCTCTCATATTTATTCTCGTTTTTCTACAGTCTTTCTGGATTTCTCTATGTTGCCTGTGCTGTCGTAACGCCCTCCCTACATTTTCTTTTCTTCTTTCCTCCTCCCGCTACGTGTTCTCTCAATACAGTCTTCCCCTGTTTTTCCCCATCCCATTTTCTCCTTATCTCACGTTTTCCTCTCTCTCTCTTTATCTCCCCCCAACATTTTCCTCCTAAGTTCATCTCTCCTTCTCTTTCTCCCCTTACGTTTTCTATCATTTTTCTTGCTATTCTTCGTTTTCTCCTCTTCCTCCTCTCCCATTTTCTCCGTGCTCTCTCTCTCTCTCTCTCTCTCTCTCTCTCTCTCTCTCTCTCTCTCTCTCTCTCTCTCTCTCTCTCTCTCTCCGCTTTCTATTTTTGGCTCCATCCTATCCTCTCTCTCCCTTTCCACACATCTCCCTCTATCCACATCTCCATTTCTTCCCCTCCTGCGTCTCTCTTGTTCCTTTCTCCCCTCGTATATCACTTCTTTTTTTCCCTTCCATAACCTTCCTTCTCCCCTGCGCCACTCCCCTCTCCCCAGGTCGACTTAGCAAGTCCTTATAATAGGGGATTAATTAGGTCGGGTGGTCGCTAATGTGAGCGACTGGGACCCCGCTTCATGGCTGCCACGCCACATGTTTGTCTACAGTTCTCCTTTTCGTTCAATTGCTCTCCGTTTGGTTTATATTTTTGCCTTTGGATTGAGGAACCTTATTTTTTTTTTTTTTTTATCTAGATATTTCCTTTTCGTTCAGTTGCTTTCCTTTTTTGTTTATATTTTTTGCGTTAGGATTGAATAACCTTATTTTGTTTTAGTGTCCTATGGGGGTTTCGAACACACTGCTCCAGTTTCCACGTCCCCCACCGTGGGGGGTTGGGGGGGGTGCTAGGGTGGAAAGATGGTTTCGAAGCCTTGCCAGCCCAGACTTCGATGACCTGTGATCTTAAAGCCAATTTGCCAGCTCCTTGCTGCTGCTGCCTCGCCTCCTTGAAGGGGATGGGGAGGGGGGGGGGGGAGAAGAGGTGGCTTTGTTGCGCTCTGTTCAAGAGAGAGAGAGAGAGAGAGAGAGAGAGAGAGAGAGAGAGAGAGAGAGAGAGAGAGAGAGAGTTGGACACCTGGTGAAGTCTTGGAGGTTCTGCCACGTGCACCCCCTCCCCCCCCCTGGCCTATAGCACTGGGTCGGGCTCGTTGGTCGAGCAGGCTGCTGTCGGAAGCCGCAGCCCACAGACAGGCCTAGATTAGCATCCGACCCACGTATAGCATCTTCCTCACGCAGATTTTGTGACAGTGGAACGTGTTGCACGAGGGGAGAGAGGCCTAAAGTACATCTGCTGCTGGTGTATATATATATATATATATATATATATATATATATTTTTTTTTTTTTTTCATACTATTCGCCATTTCCCGCATTAGCGAGGTAGCGTTAAGAACAGAGGACTGGGCCTTTGAGGGAATATCCTCACCTGGCCCCCTTCTCTGTTCCTTCTTTTGGAAAATAGAAAAATAAAAAAAAACGAGAGGGGAGGATTTCCAGCCCCACCCCAGCTCCCTTCCCTTTTAGTCGCCTTCTACGACACGCAGGGAATACGTGGGAAGTATTCTTTCACCCCTATCCCCAGGGATATACATTATATTGGAAAGGATCACAATTTTGCGCGTGATCAAGATATTCCTATGAGTCCACGGGGGAAAATGAAACACGATAAGTTGCCAAGTGCACTTTCGTGTCATAATCACATCATCAGGGGAGACACAAGAGAGAAATATAACAGTCAGTTGATATACATCGAAGAGACGTAGCTAGGACGCCATTTGGTAAACATGTGATTTACATGTCATAGTAAACATTTCTTTCGTCTGTTTCCTTGCGCTACCTCGCAAACGCGGGAGACAGCGAAAAAAAAAAAAAAAAATATATATATATATATATATATATATATATATATATATATATATATATATATATATATATATATATATATATAATCTGCTCTTGTGCTGAAATATAAGGTTAAACATCTGGGCTGCTACAGAACATCAGTTGAGGTTGCCAACGCTTCTGTTTACATCTGTTGTGGGAGTCGGTCCACAGTCAACCCAGCTGTTCATCCACACTTTTTGGAATTGGTCGGTAGGAATTAAACCCTTACGTCACGTATCTGTAAAGTCCATAACTACCTTCTCTAATTACCTCTCCCCCCTTTTCCCCCCTTCCCCCTCCCTTTTTTTTCCCTCTCCGCAACAAACCAGATATAAAGAAAAAGGGGAAGAGGTTGTGTCTTTGAGGGACGTGGCCAGAGCTGATGCGCCCCGCCCCGCCCCGCCCCGCCCCGCCCTTTACATGACACATTACATGAATGCCAGGTGGACGGGGGTGTCCTCCCCCCCCCCCACTCTTTCCGCACTACGGGGGAGTAAGTGTAGCGGTGGGGGGGGCGGGGAGGTAAAGCTGGGGGTGGGGTGAGGTGTGTGTGTGTGTGTGTGTGTGTGTGTATGTGTGTGTGTGTGTGTGGATTACTGTCTCGTGTGTTGCGGGGAGAGAGAGAGAGTTTTACACTGGTGTTGCTCCCCCATCTCGTGTGTGTTGCGGGGAGACAGTGAGAGGTCATGTTTAAGGTCATGAGATAGTGAGAGGTCATGTTTAAGGTCATGAGATAGTGAGAGGTCATGTTTAAGGTCATGAGATAGTGAGAGGTCATGTTTAAGGTCATGAGATAGTAAGACGTCATATTTAAGGTCATGAGATAGTGAAAGGTCATATTTAAGGTCATGAGAGGTTAGTGAGAGGTCATATTTAAGGTCATGAGATAGTGAGAGGTCATGTTTAAGGTCATGAGATAGTGAGAGGTCATGTTTAAGGTCATGAGATAGTGAGAGGTCATATTTAAGGTCATGAGATAGTGAGAGGTCATGTTTAAGGTCATGAGATAGTGAGAGGTCATGTTTAAGGTCATGAGATAATGAGAGGTCATGCTTCAAGTCATGAGATAGTGAAAGGTCATATTTAAGGTCATGAGAGGTTAGTGAGAGGTCATATTTAAGGTCATGAGATAGTGAGAGGTCATGCTTAAGGTCATGAGATAGTGAGAGGTCATATATAAGGTCATGAGATAGTGAGAGGTCATGTTTAAGGTCATGAGATAGTGAGAGGTCATGTTTAAGGTCATGAGATAGTGAGAGGTCATGTTTAAGGTCATGAGATAGTGAGAGGTCATGTTTAAGGTCAGTGGTATAGTGAGAGGTCATATTTAAGGTCATGAGATAGTGAGAGGTCATGTTTAAGGTCATGAGATAGTGAGAGGTCATGTTTAAGGTCATGAGATAATGAGAGGTCATGCTTAAGGTCATGAGATAGTGAGAGGTCATATTTAAGGTCATGAGATAGTGAGAGGTCATGTTTAAGGTCATGAGATAGTGAGAGGTCATATTTAAGGTCATGAGATAGTGAGAGGTCATGTTTAAGGTCAGTGGTATAGTGAAAGGTCATACTTAAGGTCATGAGAGGTTAGTGAGAGGTCATATTTAAGGTCATGAGATAGTGAGAGGTCGTGTTTAAGGTCATGAGATAGTGAGAGGTCATGAGATAATGAGAGGTCATATTTAAGGTCATGAGATAGTGAGAGGTCATGTTTAAGGTCAGTGGTATAGTGAGGTTAGCGGAAAGGGCAAGAGATTATTAAAGGTCATCTGAAAGTGAAAACAGAAACAAACAAACAACAGAATTAGCCCAGGAAAGGTCATTCAGAGGTCAAAAGTTTGAGCCAGGGAAGTAAATAAGTGGTTTACGCCCCTTTTGCAGTCATGGTTCTTCGTGGCAATTTGGTAATTATTCAAGACACTGAACTGGCAGTTCTTTCTTTACTCTCTCTCTCTCTCTCTCTCTCTCTCTCTCTCTCTCTCTCTCTCTCTCTCTCTCTCTCTCTCTCGTTTTTAATTTTCCAAAAAGAAGGAACAGAGAAGGGGGCTAAGTGAGGATATTCCCTCTTGAGGCTCAGTCCTCTGTTCTTTACGCTACCTCGCTAACGCGGGAAATGGCGAATAGTTTAAAAGAAAAGAAAGATATATATATATATATATATATATATATATATATATATATATATATATATATATATATATATATATATATATTGGAAAGGATCACAATTTTGCGCGTGATCAAGATATTCCTATGAGTCCACGGGGAAAATGAAACACGGTAAGTTGCCAAGTGCACTTTCATGTAATAATCACATCATCATCAGGGGAGACACAAGAGAGAAATATAACAGTCAGTTGATATACATCGAAGAGACGTAGCTACGACGCCATTTGGATGAATGTGTATATATTACTGCTACGAATATCACGATTTGTGTGGATTATCATATTAATCATGTCATGTAGTTGAGGATGTGATTAATGACAGACCCTGGGGGGGGGGGGGTTGGGCGATTATTAGTATTAAGCTAAGGATTAATGTGTGTTTCCACTGCACTGCAAGAGAGTATCGTGTTTTGCTTGGATTACGTTTTTAATCATCTTGTAGATAAGTTATGATTAATGACAGACTTAGGGGAAGGGGGGGGGGGGGAAGTGATGTGATTATTAGGCAAAGGATTAATATGTGTTACCGCCGTCGTATTACTACAGATATCATACTATACATGGATTAATATTAATCAGCAGGTTTCATACTATACATGGATTAATATTAATCAGCAGGTATCATACTATACATGGATTAATATTAATCAGCAGGTATCATACTATACATGGATTAATATTAATCAGCAGGTTTCATACTATACATGGATTAATATTAATCAGCAGGTATCATACTATACATGGATTAATATTAATCAGCAGGTATCATACTATACATGGATTAATATTAATCAGCAGTATCATACTATACATGGATTAATATTAATCAGCAGTATCATACTATACATGGATTAATATTAATCAGCAGTATCATACTATACATGGATTAATATTAATCAGCAGGTTTCATACTATACATGGATTAATATTAATCAGCAGGTTTCATACTATACATGGATTAATATTAATCAGCAGGTATCATACTCTACGTGGATTAATATTAATCAGCAGGTATCATACTATACATGGATTAATATTAATCAGCAGGTATCATACTATACATGGATTAATATTAATCAGCAGGTATCATACTATACATGGATTAATATTAATCAGCAGGTATCATACTATACATGGATTAATATTAATCAGCAGGTATCATACTATACATGGATTAATATTAATCAGCAGGTATCATACTATACATGGATTAATATTAATCAGCAGTATCATACTATACGTGGATTAATATTAATCAGCAGGTATCATACTATACATGGATTAATATTAATCAGCAGGTATCATACTATACATGGATTAATATTAATCAGCAGGTATCATACTATACATGGATTAATATTAATCAGCAGGTTTCATACTATACATGGATTAATATTAATCAGCAGGTATCATACTATACATGGATTAATATTAATCATTAGTTATGCCTTATAGTTGAGGTCTCATTAATCACAGACGTGGGAGTCTTGATTTTTATTGTTCAGACTAACACGATCACTGGGGATTGTGGACGGAGGAGGTGAGTGGGGCTTCAATCAGGGAGTGAGTGGGGTCTGAGTCAGGGAGTGAGTGGGGCTTGAACCAGGGAGTGAGTGGGGCCTGGGTCAGGGAGTGAGTGGGGCCTGGATCAAGGAGTGAGTGGGGCCTGGATCAGGGAGTGAGTGGGGCCTGAATAAGGGAGTGAGTGGGCTTGAGTAAGGGAGTGAGTGGGGCTTGAATAAGGGAGTGAGTGGGGCTTGATTCAGGGAGTGATTGGGGCCTGGATCAGGGAATGGGTGGAATTTAAGCGAGGGAGTGAGTGGGACCAGAAATAGGGAGTCGCCCATTTTCTGTAAGCTCTTCTGCATGTGTTGACAGACGTGTATTGAATAGTTGTAATTTTGATGGATTATAAGACCTTCATACACTGGTCAAATCTATCGACGAAATCCCCCTAGGGGGAGGATGAACAGCTGGGTTGACTGTGGACCGACTTATAAGGCCTTCATCCAATGGGCAAATGTTTCGACCCCCCCCCCCCCCACCCGCCCCTTAGGGGGGAAGGATGAACAGCTGGGTTGACTGTAGACTTGAGTTATAAGATCTTCATTCACTGGGCACATTTATCGACCAGACACCCCCCCCCCCCTTTCCTAGGGGAAGGATGAACAGCTGGGTTGACTGTGGACCTACCGGCTGCCGCAACCAGGAGGATTCGAACCTCGCCCCTGGGGGCGTCATGGTCATCAACGCAAAGAGTGGGGAAAAAGTTTCATATGTACCGCGTACTGTGTGTGTGTGTGTGTGTCGCTGGGTAACAATATGCAAATTTAAGTGTTTTTCTTCAAGTTGGTCAAGGAAGGAGTGTGTTGGTTAAGGCCCCCCGAGCCACTGTCGTGGTGGAGTGGGTCCCAGGAGAGGGAGGAGAAGATGCTGTGTAGGACCACAGTCAACCCCAAGCCGCTCCTCGCCATCACGTAGACACAACACAGCTGTAGTTTCTCATGCAGTGTGTGAGGAGAGTCGCCTCATGTCGGAGACCTAGGCCCTGGGACATGAGAAACGAGTCTCAGTTCAGTTTAATCATACAGACCAGAGACATCTTCCATTGCCCTGCTTGTAGCTCTTCAGAGCTGCGCTACAATCAGAAGCAGCGAGATGGTAGTTCCCTGATGAGACTGTGATCCTTTACGGCCCATTGACGATTGTAATCTACGTGGAAATGAAACACGATGAGTTCCCAAGTGCACTTTCGTGTCATGATCACATCATCATCAGGGGAGATACAAGGATGAGATAGAAGACGTAAAACATAAGTTGCCAAGTGCACTTTCGTGTAATGATCACATCATCATCAGGGGAGATACTAGAATGAGATAGAAGACGTAGAACATAAGTTGCCAAGTGCACTTTCGTGTAATGATCACATCATCATCATCAGGGGAGATACAAGAATGAGACAAGACGTAGAGTATAACAGTCAGTTGATATATATTTTCTTTTTATACATATTCGCCATTTCCCGCGTTAGCAACGTAGCGTTAAGAACAGAGGAGGACTGAGCCTTAGAGGGTATATCCTCACTTGACCCCCTTCTCTGTTCCTTCTTTTGGAAAATTTAAAACGAGAAGGGAGGATTTCCAGCCCCACCCCCGCTCCCTCCCCTTTTAGTCGCCTTTAACGACATGTAAGGAATACATGGCAAGTATTCTTTCCTCCCTATCCCCAGGGATAATATATATATATGTATATATATATATATATATATATATATATATATATATATATATATATATATATATATATATATATGTATATATATATATATATATGTAGGGGGTTTACCATGCTTTAGCAGGAGTTCATATAATTACATTTATTCAGGCTTGATAAACACAAACACACACAAACCCATGTTTCGCGCAGGAGGTCCACCTCATATCGTGTGTAAACAGTTGATAGATTAAGTTGTAGATCCCGGCCCGAGCCCCCAGGGGGCTTACACAACCAGAGGCGGATTCACCCCAGCTAAACATGTAGCGTATGGCGAAGTGGCTGTAAATGAAATTACCTGAACACTCCTGCTGAAGTGCGATTATCCCTTAATGAAATTATCACCGACCTTTGCAAGGCGTCATTATATATATATATATATATATATATATATATATATATATATATATATATATATATATATATATATATATATATATATATATGAGGCAGTTGTTGTTTGCTGATGATACAGCGCTAGTGACAGATTCGAGTGAGAAACTGCAGAAGTTAGTGACTGAGTTACGAGGAGTGTTGTGAAAGGTGGAAGTTGAGAGTAAATGTGAATAAGAGCAAGGTTATTAGGTACAGTAGGGTTGAGGGTCAAGTCAATTGGGAGGTAAGTTTGAATGGAGAAAATCTGGAGGAAGTGAAGTGTTTTAGATATCTGGGAGTGGGTTCGGCAGCGGATGGAACCATGGAAGCGGAAGTAGGTGTTTGGACATCTGGGGAGAATGAGTAAAGGTTGACAAAGAGGATATATGTGTCAGTAATGTGGGGAACAAAGAGAAGCGGGTGACCATATTGGAGGTGGAAGAATGGAGTGAAAAAGATTTTGAGCGATTGAGTTTCTGAACATGCAGGAGGGTGAAAGGCGTACAAGGAATAGAGTGAATTGGAACGATGTGGTATACCGGGGTCGACGTGCTGTCAGTGGCTTGAACCAGGGCATGTGAAGCGTCTGGGGTAAACCATGGAAAGTTTTGTGGTGCCTGGATGTGGAAAGGGAGCTGTGGTTTCGATGCATTACACATGACAGCTAGAGACTGAGTGTGAACGAATGTGGCCTTTGTTGTGTGTATTCCTGGCGCTACCTCGCCACTGCGACTCTTGTCAAATGATGATAGTGAGGAGACGGAGAGTAATGGTGATATCGATGATGAAGGTGATGGTGATAATGAGGAGAGTCATGGTGATAGTGATGATGAGCAAGGTCTCATATGATTGTAGTGAAGATGAGGAAGGTTTAATATAGTTATAGTGAAGATGAAAAAGGTCTCGTATGGTTATAGTGAAGATGAACAAGGTCTCATATAGTTATAGTGAAGATGAACAAGGTCTCATATAGTTATAGTGAAGATGAACATGGTCCTATATGGTTATAGTGAAGGTGAACATGGTCCTATATGGTTATAGTGAAGATGAACATGGTCCTATATGGTTATAGTGAAGATGAACAAGTTCCCATATAGTGAAGATGCACATAGTCACAGTGGTGTTGGTAGTGATGATGAAGAAGGGTATTTGGGGATGAAGGAAGGAAGGTGCTAAACGATAGTTATTACCATTAACATAATTATCTCCCCGGGAGGGGAGAGGGGAGGGTAGGGGAGTAAAACAGTTCCAGCCAGAGCGAGTTGCACTGTTTTGGGGAGAGAGAGAGGTGTGGGGGAGATGAGCGGGTGTGTGGGGAGAGGGGAGGAGGTGTTGCAGTTTTACTAAGTGGCAGTTTTATCTCTGGCGTCTGTTTTATGGGAGGAAAAGTTGTCCACGGCAAGTTTTCTTAGAGAGAGAGAGATGCTGGTAAAACTTTCCCTGCATATTTGATGGGCCCTGTCTGCCTCTCTCCCCTCTCTCTCCCCTCACCACCACCCCCCAAAACCCGGGGAGGAGAGTAAGGGGGAGGGAGAGGGGACAATCCACCAGTCATTTCCCCTCCTCCCCTGCTAACCACCCAGGCCAGGGGGTACACAGACACCTCCCTACACTGCCCCAGGGGGGTAATGACGACACACGACCCCCCCTTTGCCTTGCCCCTGGGGTAATGACACTACCCTCCCCACCCCCCACCCACCTCCTCCTCCTGGTCCCAGAGGTACAAACACCCCCCTACACCACCCCAGAGGTACAGACAGACACCCCTTAACCCCACCCCAGAGATTCAGACAAGCCCTATCTCTCCCCAGATATACGGAAAGACACCCCCTACCCCACCCCAGAGATTCAGCAAACCCTACCCCTTCCCCAGAGGTACAGACAGAGACACTCTACCCCACCCCAGAGATACAGACACCCTCTGCCCCACCCCAGAGATTCAGCAAACCCTACCTCTCCCTACAGGTAAAGACAGACACCCCTTAACCCCACCCCAGAGATTCAGACAAACCCTACCCCTTCCCCAGAGGTACAGACAGAGACACCCTAACCCCACCCCAGAGATACTGACACCCCCTGCCCGACCCCAGAGATGCAGACAAGAAACTCTACCTCGCCCCAGAGGTACAGATACCCCCTACCCCACCCCAGAGATACAGACAGACACCCCCTAACTCCACCCCAGAGATTCAGCAAACCCTACCCCACCCCAGAGGTACAGACAGACACCCTACCCCACCCCAGAGACACAGACAGACACCCCTTAAACCCCACCCCAGAGATTCAGCAAACCCTACCCCACCCCAGAGATTCAGCAAACCCTACCCCACCCCAGAGATACAGACAGACACCCCTTAAACCCCACCCCAGAGATACAGACAGACACCCCTTAAACCCCACCCCAGAGATTCAGCAAACCCTACCCCACCCCAGAGATTCAGCAAACCCTACCCCACCCCAGAGATTCAGCAAACCCTACCCCACCCCAGAGATTCAGCAAACCCTACCCCACCCCAGAGATACAGACAGACACCCCTTAAACCCCACCCCAGAGATACAGACAGACACCCCTTAAACCCCACCCCAGAGATTCAGCAAACCCTACCCCACCCCAGAGATACAGACAGACACCCCTTAAACCCCACCCCAGAGATTCAGCAAACCCTACCCCACCCCAGAGATTCAGCAAACCCTACCCCACCCCAGAGATTCAGCAAACCCTACCCCACCCCAGAGATTCAGCAAACCCTACCCCACCCCAGAGATTCAGCAAACCCTACCCCACCCCAGAGATTCAGCAAACCCTACCCCACCCCAGAGATACAGACAGACACCCCTTAAACCCCACCCCAGAGATTCAGCAAACCCTACCCCACCCCAGAGATACAGACAGACACCCCTTAAACCCCACCCCAGAGATACAGACAGACACCCCTTAAACCCCACCCCAGAGATACAGACAGACACCCCTTAAACCCCACCCCAGAGATTCAGCAAACCCTACCCCACCCCAGAGATACAGACAGACACCCCTTAAACCCCACCCCAGAGATTCAGCAAACCCTACCCCACCCCAGAGATTCAGCAAACCCTACCCCACCCCAGAGATTCAGCAAACCCTACCCCACCCCAGAGATTCAGCAAACCCTACCCCACCCCAGAGATTCAGCAAACCCTACCCCACCCCAGAGATACAGACAGACACCCCTTAAACCCCACCCCAGAGATACAGACAGACACCCCTTAAACCCCACCCCAGAGATTCAGCAAACCCTACCCCACCCCAGAGATACAGACAGACACCCCTTAAACCCCACCCCAGAGATTCAGCAAACCCTACCCCACCCCAGAGATACAGACAGACACCCCTTAAACCCCACCCCAGAGATTCAGCAAACCCTACCCCACCCCAGAGATTCAGCAAACCCTACCCCACCCCAGAGATTCAGCAAACCCTACCCCACCCCAGAGATTCAGCAAACCCTACCCCACCCCAGAGATTCAGCAAACCCTACCCCACCCCAGAGATTCAGCAAACCCTACCCCACCCCAGAGATTCAGCAAACCCTACCCCACCCCAGAGATTCAGCAAACCCTACCCCACCCCAGAGATTCAGCAAACCCTACCCCACCCCAGAGATTCAGCAAACCCTACCCCACCCCAGAGATTCAGCAAACCCTACCCCACCCCAGAGATTCAGCAAACCCTACCCCACCCCAGAGATTCAGCAAACCCTACCCCACCCCAGAGATTCAGCAAACCCTACCCCACCCCAGAGATTCAGCAAACCCTACCCCACCCCAGAGATTCAGCAAACCCTACCCCACCCCAGAGATTCAGCAAACCCTACCCCACCCCAGAGATTCAGCAAACCCTACCCCACCCCAGAGATTCAGCAAACCCTACCCCACCCCAGAGATTCAGCAAACCCTACCCCACCCCAGAGATTCAGCAAACCCTACCCCACCCCAGAGATTCAGCAAACCCTACCCCACCCCAGAGATTCAGCAAACCCTACCCCACCCCAGAGATTCAGCAAACCCTACCCCACCCCAGAGATTCAGCAAACCCTACCCCACCCCAGAGATTCAGCAAACCCTACCCCACCCCAGAGATTCAGCAAACCCTACCCCACCCCAGAGATTCAGCAAACCCTACCCCACCCCAGAGATTCAGCAAACCCTACCCCACCCCAGAGATTCAGCAAACCCTACCTCTCCCTTCATGGCGTATAGTGGTAGGGTTATGATCTACCACTGTGGTGGTGTGGTGGTGTGGTGGTAGGGTTATGATCTACCACTGTGGTGGTGTGGTGGTGATGAAGTGGCGATACGTTAGTATTGTGGTGTGGTTGTGTGGTGGTATGTTTATGATGTGGTGTGGTTGTGTGGTGGCGGTTGTGGTTGTGTGGTGGTGTTGTTAGTGCGGTTATCGCGTGTTGTACAAGGGTTATAAAAATGCTGAAGTGTTGTGGTAGAATGGTCGTGTGGTTGTGGAGTGATCTGTGTGGTAGAATGGTCGTGTGGTTGTGGAGTGATCTGTGTGGTAGAATGGTCGTGTGGTTGTGGAGTGATCTGTGTGGTAGAATGGTCGTGTGGTTGTGGAGTGATCTGTGTGGTAGAATGGTCGTGTGGTTGTGGAGTGATCTGTGTGGTAGAATGGTCGTGTGGTTGTGGAGTGATCTGGTGTCGTGGTATTTAGGTTTGGTTGTGTGGTGGTGGAATGTGGTGGTTTTTGTGGTGGCACACAGTGGTGTTGTGGTGGTTGTGTGGTGGTGATGGTGTGGTAGCGTGGAGTTGTGGCGCCGTGGTTGTGGTAGAATGGAGCAGTGGTAGTGTGTTAGTCTGGCTCAGTGATGGTGGTGTGGCAGTGTGGTAGTGTGGCACTGTCTCGGAGTGGTGGCACTGTGGTAGAGTGGCACTGTGGTAGTGTGGCACTGTATTGGTGTGGTGACACTGTCCGTGTGGCACTGTCTTGGTGGCGTGATGGCACTGTGGTAGTGTGGCACTGTCTTGTTGTGGTGGCACTGTGGTAGAGTGGCACTGTGGTAGTGTGGCACTGTATTGGTGTGCTGACACTGTCATTGTGGCACTGTCTTGGCGTGATGGCACTGTGGCAGTGTGGCACTGCCTTGTTGTCGCGGCGACACTGTCCCTGTGTGACACTCTCGCAAGCATTTTAAGAAAAAGGGGGGGGAAAGGTTGCCACCAAAGGCAAATTGTAGGAAATACATAAAGCCAAATGAGATTGTAATCTGGGAAAGTGTCGTCGTCTTCCTCTCGGTCGTCTGTGTTCGCTAAGACCAGACATTATTTAGCTTGCCTCACACCGGAGCCTCATTCCAGAGTACACACACAGCTCCCATCTTCTAATTCCAGGCCGCAAGAGAGCACAGGAGATATAGAAGTCGAGGACTGGAAAACTCCTTTTTGGAGATGTACTTGAAGTTAGAGCTCAATGTGTATATAGTGTATACATCAGTATTTATCATATAAATTTCCAGGGAAGGGGAAAACCACAAGATACATTACTGGATATTGTAGCCAGCGTGGCAGCTTCCAGTTTTACCTTCCAGCACTTAAGCTGCTCCACAAAATATATTTTCTTGTTTTATAAACTCTCGGAGAAGGTTCGTGTCTTGCTATTGGCAGAACTTATCCGGGTCTGGAAGAGTCTAGGGCGTCCTGGAAGAAGAGCTTTTGCGTCTTTGGTTCCAGTAATTGGCTGGAAGAGGTGTTGGTCCTCAATTAAGTGTGGATTCCAGTGACAGGCCAGGACCAAATGCCGTTTAATGAGGACCAGGGCGTAAAATCTGGGGGAACCCACTGGAAATGTGGAAAGCTGTCACTGAATGGCGCTCCACCCTCCCTCCCTCCTCCAGGCCTGAGCTGGTGTCACCCTCCCTCCCTCCCTCCAGGCCTGAGCTGGTGTCGCCCTCCCTCCTCCCTCCCTCCAGCCTGAGCTAGTGGCACCCTTCCTCCCTCCCTTCCTCCCTCCAGGCCTGCTCTGGTGTCGCCCACCCTCCCTCCCTTCCTCCCTCCAGGCCTGCGCTGGTGTCGCCCTCCCTCCCTCCCACCCTCCCTCCCTCCCTCCCTCCTCCCTCCAGGCCTGCGCTGGTGTCGACCACCCTCCCTCCCTTCCTCCCTCCAGGCCTGAGCTGGTGTCGACCACCCTCCCTCCCTCCCTCCCTCCCTCCCTTCAGGCCTGAGCTGGTGTCGCCCACCCTCCCTCCCTCCCTCCCCTCCAGGCCTGAGCTGGTGTCGCCCTCCCACCCTCCCTCCCTCCAGGCCTGAGCTGGTGTCGACCACCCTCCCTTCCTCCCTCCCTCCAGGCCTGAGCTAGTGCCACCCTCCCTCACTCCCTCCCTCCAGCCTGAGCTGGTGCCACCCACCCTCCCTCCCTCCCTCCAGGCCTGAGCTGGTGTCGCCCACTATCCCTCCCTCCCTCACCCCTACCAGGCCTGCGCTTATACCACCCTCCCTCCAGGCCTGCCCTGATTCCTCCTTCCCTCCCTCCCTCAAGGCCTGCGCTGATGCTACACTCCCTCCCTCCCTCCAGGCCTGCCCTTATACTACCCTCCCTCCCCCCTTCCAACCCTCCCTCCCTTCTTCCAGGCCCGCCCTGATCCCTCCCTCCCTTCTTCCAGGCCCGCCCTGATCCCTCCCTCCCTCCTTCCAGGCCTGGCTAACACCTCAGACGGGTGTCACCCAGCACACAGGAGGCCACAGCAGCGATGGGGTCTTCGTGTGTACAGGAGCAAGGCGTCTGACCTGACCTGACCTGACCTGACCTGACCTGATCTCTCGTCTCGTCTCATTGCCATCAATACGCCATTGTTTTTGTTTTCCTTTCCACATAACCCGTCCACATAACTCGGCTCTGTTAGCTCTGTTACCACGTCTGCTGGCCTCTCCTCCTGTGTTAGCTCTGTTACCACGACTGTTGGCCGCTTCTCCTCTGTTAGCTCTGTTGCCACAACTGTTGGCCGCTTCTCCTCTGTTAGCTCTGTTGCCACGACTGTTGGTCGCTTCTCCTCTGTTAGCTCTGTTACCACGTCTGCTGGCCTCTCCTCCTGTGTTAGCTCTGTTGCCACGACTGTTGGCCGCTTCTCCTCTGTTAGCTCTGTTACCACAACTGTTGGTCGCTTCTGCTCTGTTAGCTCTGTTGCCACAACTGTTGGCCGCTTCTCCTCTGTTAGCTATGTTACCACGTCTGCTGGCCTCTCCTCCTGTGTTAGCTCTGTTGCCACAACTGTTGGTCGCTTCTCCTCTGTTAGCTCTGTTACCACAACTGTTGGCCTCTTCTGCTCTGTTAGCTCTGTTGCCACAACTGTTGGCCGCTTCTCCTCTGTTAGCTATGTTACCACGTCTGCTGGCCTCTCCTCCTGTGTTAGCTCTTTGTCCCGCATCAAGTGGCCGGTGGCCAGACTGGAGATGCGAATTCTATATTTAGCTTGTGTGTGTGTGTGTGTGTGTGTGTGTGTGTGTGTGTGTGTGTGTGTGTGTGTGTGTGTGTGTGTCCTCTCGTTGTACTTGAACACAGTTCTCATATTCTATCAGCAACAGAGATTGCGTCTTCTTCTTCTTCTTCTTCTTCTTCTTCTTCTTCTTCTTCTTCTTCTCTCTCTCTCTCTCTCTCTCTCTCTCTCTCTCTCTCTCTCTCTCTCTCTCTCTATATATATATATATATATATATATATATTGGAAAGGATCACAATTTTGCGCGTGATCAAGTATATTCCCATGAGTCCATGGGGGAAATGACACACGATAAGTTTCCAAGTGCACTTTCGTATAATAATCACATCATCAGGGGAGACACAAGAGAGAAATATAAAAGCCAGTTGATATACATCGAAGAGACGTAGCTAGGACGCCATTTGGTAAACATGTGATTGTCCAAAACATACAACGAGCGTTCATAAACTTATCATTTTACAAATTTTATCAACAATAAAGTTATCTAATTTGTATAGACCATCACTAATATTAAGATTATAATTATCTGTGCAGTTAATTATAGAAGATTCAATGATATTTCTCTTGGTAATAGAGTTAATAACTGAGATGGCGTTACTCCAGTCAATACAATGATCATAGTTTTTAACATGATTAAACAAGGCATTTGATTCTTGTCCCGTTCTTATACTATATTTATGTTGCTTAAGTCTAACAGAAAGATCCTTACCAGTCTATCCAATATAAAACTTATCACAGTTTCCACAAGGCACTTTATAGATGCATCCAAGAGAATTTTCTGGTGAATGCCTGATTAAGATATTCTTTATAGTATTATATATATATATATATATATATATATATATATATATATATATATATATATATATATATATATATATTTTTTTTTTTTTTTTTTTTTTTTTTTTTATACTTTGTCGCTGTCTCCCGCGTTTGCGAGGTAGCGCAAGGAAACAGACGAAAGAAATGGCCCCCCCCCCCCCATACACATGTACATACACACGTCCACACACGCAAATATACATACCTACACAGCTTTCCATGGTTTACCCCAGACGCTTCACATGCCTTGATTCAATCCACTGACAGCACGTCAACCCCTGTATACCACATGACTCCAATTCACTCTATTCCTTGCCCTCCTTTCACCCTCCTGCATGTTCAGGCCCCGATCACACAAAATCTTTTTCACTCCATCTTTCCACCTCCAATTTGGTCTCCCTCTTCTCCTCGTTCCCTCCACCTCCGACACATATATCCTCTTGGTCAATCTCTCCTCACTCATTCTCTCCATGTGCCCAAACCATTTCAAAACACCCTCTTCTGCTCTCTCAACCACGCTCTTTTTATTTCCACACATCTCTCTTACCCTTACGTTACTTACTCGATCCAACCACCTCACACCACACATTGTCCTCAAACATCTCATTTCCAGCACATCCATCCTCCTGCGCACATCTCTATCCATAGCCCACGCCTCGCAACCATACAACATTGTTGGAACCACTATTCCCTCAAACATACCCATTTTCGCTTTCCGAGATAATGTTCTCGACTTCCACACATTTTTCAAGGCTCCCAAAATTTTCGCCCCCTCCCCCACCCTATGATCCACTTCCGCTTCCATGGTTCCATCCGCTGACAGATCCACTCCCAGATATCTAAAACACTTCACTTCCTCCAGTTTTTCTCCATTCAAACTCACCTCCCAATTGACTTGACCCTCACCCCTACTGTACCTAATAACCTTGCTCTTATTCACATTTACTCTCAACTTTCTTCTTCCACACACTTTACCAAACTCAGTCACCAGCTTCTGCAGTTTCTCACATGAATCAGCCACCAGCGCTGTATCATCAGCGAACAACAACTGACTCACTTCCCAAGCTCTCTCATCCCCAACAGACTTCATACTTGCCCCTCTTTCCAGGACTCTTGCATTTACCTCCCTAACAACCCCATCCATAAACAAATTAAACAACTATGGAGACATCACACACCCCTGCCGCAAACCTACATTCACTGATAATAAGATAATTATAATTATAATGATAATAATAATAATGTTTCTGCATCTTGGTGTATCTTTTTACTGAAGTGATTTTCACGATTTTTCATTTTCACATTACAGGTATGTGAATGTGGAGGTCATGTGACCCCGCGTGACCCCGCCAGCTGACCTCACCCCCAACCCCTTATGACACCACCCTTCGCCCGTCACAGTAAGACTCGAACTTGTCCCTTTTTACCCCTTTTCTTTTTGTTATTTTTCCTCATATCCATTGAAAGAAATTATTCCTTCATTCTCAAGTATGGAAGCAGAGAGAATGAAGGAAGGATAGAGAACGTGGGATTGTATGAATCCCCTTGTATCCGATCTCACTACAGATGGGTTCCCATCTCATTACAGATGGGTTCCGATCTCACTACAGATGGGTTCCCATCTCATTGCAGATGGGTTCCGATCTCACTACAGATGGGTTCCGATCTCATGGATATAGGTTCCGATCTCACTACAGATGGTTTCGATCTCAGTACAGATGGGTTCCGATCTCATTACAGATGGGTTCCGATCTCACTACAAATGGGTTCCGATCTCACTACAGATGGGTTCCGATCTCATGGATATGGGTTCCGATCTCACTACAGATGGGTTCCCATCTCATTACAGATGGGTTCCGATCTCACTACAGATGGGTTCCGATCTCATGGATATAGGTTCCGATCTCACTACAGATGGTTTCGATCTCAGTACAGATGGGTTCCGATCTCATTACAGATGGGTTCCGATCTCACTACAAATGGGTTCCGATCTCACTACAGATGGGTTCCGATCTCATGGATATGGGTTCCGATCTCACTACAGATGGGTTCCGATCTCATGCATAAGGGTTCCGATCTCACTACAGATGGGTTCTGATCTCATGGATATAGGTTCCGAACTCATTACAGATGGGTTCCGATCTCACTGCAGATGGATTCCGATCTCATTGCAGATGGGTTCCGATCTCACTGGAGATGGATTCCGATCTCGTTACAGGTGGGTCTCCGAAGATCCTCTCTTACCGCTATATTATACAGCGTTTGGCCCAGAGAACAGCCCTTGTGCTGGTGTGTGTGTGTGTGTGTACTGGGCTTCACCATGACGCCGAGGGAAGAGGGATCTCCATGTTGGTGGCGGGTGTGGTATGCCGTCAGGGCGGGATAATGTACGTGCGGTGTTGAAGATGATCATTACCCTGCAAGCGAACCCCTTTCTCTCTCGTTACAAGGGCACCCACTCAGGCCTTTACTGACCTTTGACCTCCCCCCCCCCCCTTGTTGTGTGGGGGCCTCTCTCTCTCTCTCTCTCTCTCTCTCTCTCTCTCTCTCTCTCTCTCTCTCTCTCTCTCTCTCTCTCTCTCTGGGCTGAAGTTATTGCCGCCAGAGATAACTCTTGTGTTGGTTTATGGATCGGCTTCATGTGTGTGTGTGTGTCTGTTGTGTGTGTGTGTGTGTGTTTGTATGTGTGTGTGTGTATGTGTGTGTGTGTGTGTATGTGTGTGTGTGTGTGTATGTGTGTGTGTGTGTGTGTCTGTTGTGTGTGTGTATGTGTGTGTGTGTGTGTGTGTGTTTGTGTGTGTGTGTGTGTGTGTGTGTGTGTGATAAGAGACGGAGGGCGAAGGGGGGGGGGATCTGAATACGGGTTTCTGTCTGTCAGTCTGTGTGTGTTGGGGTGGGTGGGGTGGGGGAACAGAGTCACCCTGCCGTGTTACAAGTCCTTAATGTTCAAGAGCCCCCCACTTACCCCTCGTGATCAAGTCGTGTGAGCTGGTGTGTTTATCTGCTGGCATATTAAGACGCCAGCAGGGTAAACACGTGGCTCCTTCTCCATTTCGTATGCGGGAATGTCTCCGTCATCCCAGGCGAAATGCCTGGAGCTCGTTACATATTGAAGAATATGTAATGTGAGGTGCCAGACCCAGCTGTGGGAGGGTAGAAGACCTCCCAGACCCAGCTGTGGGGGATAGAAGACCTCCCAAACCATCGTAAGGTAAGGTAAGGTGCCAGACCCAGCTGTGGGGGTAGAAGACCTCCCAAACCATCGTAAGGTATACGTAAGGTAAGGTAAGGTGCCAGACCCAGCTGTGTGGGGGTAGAAGACCTCCCAAACCATCGTAAGGTAAGGTGCCAGACCCTGCTGTGGGGGATAGAAGACCTCCCAAACCATCGTAAGGTATACGTAAGGTAAGGTAAGGTGCCAGACCCAGCTGTGGGGGGTAGAAGACCTCCCAAACCATCGTAAGGTATACGTAAGGTAAGGTAAGGTGCCAGACCCAGCTGTGGGGGGTAGAAGACCTCCCAAACCATCGTAAGGTATACGTAAGGTAAGGTAAGGTGCCAGACCCAGCTGTGGGGGGTAGAAGACCTCCCAAACCATCGTAAGGTATATGTAAGGTAAGGTAAGGTGCCAGACCCAGCTGTGGGGGTAGAAGACCTCCCAGACCCAGCTGTGGGGGATAGAAGACCTCCCAAATCATCGTAAGGTATACGTAAGGTAAGGTAAGGTGCCAGACCCAGTTGTGGGGGGTAGAAGACCTCCCAAACCATCGTAAGGTAAGGTATGGTGCCAGAAGACCCAGCTGTGGGGGGGTAGAAGACCTCCCAAACCATCGTGAGGTATACGTAAGGTAAGGTGCCAGACCCAGCTGTGGGGGTAGAAGACCTCCCAGACCCAGCTGTGGGGGTAGAAGACCTCCCAAACCATCGTAAGGTATACGTAAGGTAAGGTGCCAGACCCAGCTGTGGGGGGTAGAAGACCTCCCAAAACATCGTAAGGTATACGTAAGGTAAGGTAAGGTGCCAGACCCAGCTGTGGGGGCAGAAGACCTCCCAGACCCAGCTGTGGGGGATAGAAGACCTCCCAAACCATCGTAAGGTATACGTAAGGTAAGGTAAGGTGCCAGACCCAGCTGTGGGGGTAGAAGACCTCCCAAACCATCGTAAGGTATACGTAAGGTAAGGTAAGGTGCCAGACCCAGCTGTGGGGGGTAGAAGACCTCCCAGACCCAGCTGTGGGGGATAGAAGACCTCCCAAACCATCGTAAGGTAAGGTAAGGTGCCAGACCCAGCTGTGGGGGTAGAAGACCTCCCAGACCCAGCTGTGGGGGTAGAAGACCTCCCAAACCATCGTAAGGTATACGTAAGGTAAGGTGCCAGACCCAGCTGTGGGGGGTAGAAGACCTCCCAAAACATCGTAAGGTATACGTAAGGTAAGGTAAGGTGCCAGACCCAGCTGTGGGGGCAGAGGACCTCCCAGACCCAGCTGTGGGGGATAGAAGACCTCCCAAACCATCGTAAGGTATACGTAAGGTAAGGTAAGGTGCTAGACCCAGCTGTGGGGGTAGAAGACCTCCCAAACCATCGTAAGGTATACGTAAGGTAAGGTAAGGTGCCAGACCCAGCTGTGGGGGTAGAAGACCTCCCAGACCCAGCTGTGGGGGGTAGAAGACCTCCCAAACCATCGTAAGGTATTCGTAAGGTAAGGTAAGGTGCCAGACCCAGCTGTGCGAGAGGTGTGGAGTACGCCATTGTCATGCCCTAAGCCTGCTTTATTGGAAGTGGGGTGTAGTGGACCCGAGGGCTCGGGGGTTAGAAAGGTGCCCATGTTAAGTCACTGCTGAGTATTGCCAAACAAACATTAGGGTAATCATTTGTTTATATAATGTCGAGTGTACGTGAGACTAATTAATTACTCTAACCTACAGTGACAATTCATTCGTGGGCATCCCCATGGAATAGGTTCGAATCCTGGTTGCGGCACTCGGCCCACAGTCAACCCAGCTGTTCATCAGCCACCCCTAGTAGGGTTTGGTCGATAAAATGGGTACCAAATGGCGTTGTAGCTACGTCTCTTCGTTGTATATCAACTGACTGTTATATTTCTCTCTTGTGTCTCCCCTGATGATGATGTGATTATGACACGAAAGTGCACTTGGCAACTTATCGTGTTTCATTTCCCCCCGTGGACTCATAGGAATATATATATATATATATATATATATATATATATATATATATATATATATATATATATATATATATATATATATATATATGGCCTTGATTAGGGGTTCACAGCTGCCCTGTACCATCTCACGTATCAAAATGAAAAGAAAAAGAATTTTTTATTTTATTATTTTAAGAGACAGACCGATTCCAATCTTCATTTCGTCTGCTTCCAGTAATGGGTCCAGGCATACCGTATATTCAATCCCGTTTTTACCCCCCCCCCCGATCCCCGATATTTCTCTCTCTCTCTCTCCGATATATCGCCGTCCCGTTAACATTCAAATGACACAGATTATTATATCGGCGTGTGTGTGTGTGTGTGTGTGTGTGTGTGGCGGCGCACGGGGGGGGGGGGGGGGGGGGAGTCTATCGTCACCTACAAACAAACCACTTGACCTGCTTTCCCTTCCCTCCCTCCCTCCATCCCTCCCTCCCTCCCTCCTTCCCTTCCTCCCTCCCTCTTGGAGGACGAGCGATCTCACATATCTTGAGGGAGTGTGTGTGTGTGTGTGTGTGTGTGTGTGTGTGTGTGCAGCAGAGAGTGGACGAAATGTTGCACACATGGTCTGTGCCCCCGGTCGTCACCGGCCGCTGTCACGTCCCACATGAGGGACTCTGTCTGTCCCTCTGTCTGTCTGTCTGTGTCTCTGTCTGTCTATCCCTCTGTCTGTCTCTCTGTCTGTCTGTCTATCGGTCTGTCTGCTTCTCTGTCTGTCTGTCTGTCTGTCTATCATATTATATATCTATTATACTTTGTCGCTGTCTCCCGCGTTAGCGAGGCAGCGCAAGAAAACAGACGAAAGAATGGCCCAACCCACCCACATACACATGTATATACATACACGTCCACACACACGCACATATACATACCTATATATTTCAATGTATACATACATATACATACAGAGACATTTACATATACCCACATGTACATATTCATACTTGCTGCCTTCATCCATTCCCGTCGCCACCTCGCCACACATGAAATGACACCCACCCCCTTCCCCTCGCATGGACGCGCGAGGTAGCGCTAGGAGAAGACCACAGAGGCCACATTGGTTCACACTCAAGTCTCTGTATATAAGAGGACAAGAGACGAGTGGGTGTGTAAGGCAGGGGGAACTGTTGCTGGTGTACCGGTGATTGGTCTGGTGTCTCTTATCATACCAGCCCCAGGCGGTGGAGGAGGCTTGGGGGTCGGCTGTGATGGATGGGTGGAGATGGAGCAGCTGTGTCTCTAGGCTAGTGGAAGAGTGGGTGGAGTGTGGAGATGTGTGGTTGAAGAGGGGTGAGGGAGGTGTATGGTAGGTGTGGTGGGGGTAGCTGAGGTGGAGGAGGTGAGGATGGCTGGAGAAGGACGCAAGTGACTGTGGTGGTGAATGGTGGAGAAGGACGCAAGTGGCTGTGGTGGTGAATGGTGGAGAAGGACGCAAGTGGCTGTGGTGGTGAATGGTGGAGAAGGACGCAAGTGGCTGTGGTGGTGAATGGTGGAGAAGGACGCAAGTGGCTGTGGTGGTGAATGGTGGAGAAGGACGCAAGTGGCTGTGGTGGTGAATGGTGGAGAAGGACGCAAGTGGCTGTGGTGGTGAATGGTGGAGAAGGACGCAAGTGGCTGTGGTGGTGAATGCCGGAGAAGGACGCAAGTGGCTGTGGTGGTGAATGGTGGAGAAGGACGCAAGTGGCTGTGTGTGGTGAATGGTGGAGAAGGACGCAAGTGGCTGTGTGTGGTGAATGGTGGAGAAGGACGCAAGTGGCTGTGGTGGTGAATGCCGGAGAAGGACGCAAGTGGCTGTGTGTGGTGAATGGTGGAGAAGGACGCAAGTGGCTGTGTGTGGTGAATGGTGGAGAAGGACAGCTTCTGAGGGTGGTGGAAGGTGGTATTGGTTACTGTGGTCGAGTGTGGCGAGTCGTCTGCCTTTGGGAATGGTGGAGCAGCCCTTACGGTGACCCCGAAGACACACACACACACACACACACACACACACACACACACACACACACACGTTAGGCGTCGCCTCGTCAATATAATTTTTAAGGAAAGGGTTACACGACCCTTCCTCGGGGTCCAGAGATTGGCGGACTCAGAAATACACTGGTTGGCTTCGCTCTCCTCCGACGCGCGCGCGTAAACCCACACGCGGTCTGGCCCGTCCTGAAGGGGCGGGTTTGGGGCCTGTTATCACCCGGGTTTGGCCGGGTAATCGTACCCCGCCAACGGGTTACGAACCCGGAGGCTCGAAACGGCATTTACAGACGCGGCAAGATTTGGGCGGAACACCCGCGGGCTCAGAGAGGGCTCTTGTGCCGTGGCGCTGAGGGAATTATGTGCATATGAGGTCACGGGTCGTAGGTCAAAGGTCATTTGCCGGTTGGGGCCCCCCAGTAGTGTTCAGCGACCCCTTTTGCTTCATCTCTGTGGACTCTGACCATCCAGACAGGTCACAGGGGGGGCTTCCGTGGTGTGGTGGTCAGCGATGATGACCAGGGCGTCATCTCGTTTTCAGCCCTGGAGGGGAGTCGGGATGACGCTTGGGTCCGGATCCTGGGCGTGGCAGTCGGCCTACACCCGGCCTAGGTGTTCATCCTCCTCTCGGGAGGATGAACACACACACACACACACACACACACACCAGCTTGAGGTAAATATCCATTTATCGACCCAACTCCGAGAGGTGGAAGAGGAAGGAGTGATGGTGGTGTTGGTGGCGATGATGATGAACACCTAGGACTACCCGTGGGCCTAATGTCTCTCTCTCATTCTCCCCCTCTCCTCCCCCCATTCACCCTAGGGTTCGATAGACCGTGTCAGGTATAGAACACGGTGGCCTCCCCAAGTGTAGCGACGCCCCCCTCCTCACACACACACACACACACACACACACACACACACACACACACACACATACATACGCCAGATGGCCTCCCTGGCGTATGTGTGTGTGTGTGTGTGTGTGTGGGTCTTAAGATATTGTGGAGGAGCTTTAATTAAGAGACGTCATCTCGCGGTGCTAGGAGGAGGAGGAGGAGGAGGAGGAGGAGGAGGAGGAAGAAGAGGAGGAGGAGGAGGAGGAGGAGGAGGAGGAGGAGGAAGAAGAAGAGGAGGAGGAGGAGGAGGAGGAAGAAGAAGAAGAGGAGGAGGAGGAGGAGCAAGAAGAGGAGGAGGAGGAGGAGGAGGAGGAGGAAGAAGAAGAAGAGGAAGAGGAGGAGGAGGAGGAGGAGGAGGAGGAGGAGGAGGAAGAAGAAGAGGAGGGAGGAGGAGGAGGAAGAAGAGGAGGAGGAAGAGGAGGAGGAGGAAGAAGAAGAAGAAGAGGAGGAGGGGGAGGAGGAAGAGGAGGAGGAGGAGGTTTTGGCTGGTTGCTTGGGTCTGAGACGTTTGCCAGGGGGTGGGGGGGAGGGGGGGATTCCTCATTAAGTATTCACACATATATATATATATACATCTCTCTCTCTCTCTCTCTCTCTCTCTCTCTCTCTCTCTCTCTCTCTCTCTCTCTCTCTCTCTCTCTCTCGTGCCGTCACCGGGAGTGTCTGCATTAAGTTACTGCAGCGGGTGGAATGCATTATTAACTCATCTATGAGGGAGAGTGAGGGAGGGAGAGTGAGGGAGGGAGGGAGGGAGCGAGTAAGTAGCCCACCCCAGCCCACCCCAGCCCACCCGTGTGGCGGGACGATATTGCATCTCCCAAGACATTACAGCAGACGTCGGTAAAGGGCCCACCCACACCTCCTTCTCCCTCCCTCCCTCATTCCCTCCCTCCCTCCCTCCCTCATTCCCTCCCTCCCTTCCTCCACCGTCTTTCCCTCCCTCCCTCCCTCCCTCCCTCCCTCCCTCCCTCTCATGGCAAATCGAGGTGAAACTTAATATAACCTTCAGTTGACTGAGTCCATGAAGGATTGCTCTCTCTCTCTCTCTCTCTCTCTCTCTCTCTCTCTCTCTCTCTCTCTCTCTCTCTCTCTCTCTCTCTCTCTCTCTCGTATCGGAGGAAGTTGATATTAACATGATCTATGTGGATTTAAGGGATCAATACATCTCCTACATATTCCTTATTCCTTAACTATGTCTTTAGGGATCAATATCTATCTTAACTATGTCTTTAGGGATCAATATCTATCTTAACTATGTCTTTAGGGATCAATATCTATCTTAACTATGTCTTTAGGGATCAATATCTATCTTAACTGTGTCTTTAGGGATCAATATCTATCTTAACTATGTCTTTAGGGATCAATATCTAATCTTAACTATGTCTTTAGGGATCAATATCTATCTTAACTATGTCTTTAGGGATCAATATCTATCTTAACTGTGTCTTTAGGATCAATATCTATCTTAACTATGTCTTTAGGGATCAATATCTATCTTAACTATGTCTTTAGGGATCAATATCTATCTTAACTATGTCTTTAGAGATCAATATCTATCTTAACTATGTCTTTAGAGATCAATATCTATCTTAACTATGTCTTTAGGGATCAATATCTATCTTAACTATGTCTTTAGGGATCAATATCTATCTTAACTATGTCTTTAGGGATCAATATCTATCTTAACTGTGTCTTTAGAGATCAATATCTATCTTAACTATGTCTTTAGGGATCAATATCTATCTTAACTATGTCTTTAGGGATCAATATCTATCTTAACTATGTCTTTAGGGATCAATATCTATCTTAACTATGTCTTTAGAGATCAATATCTATCTTAACTGTGTCTTTAGAGATCAATATCTATCTTAACTATGTCTTTAGAGATCAATATCTATCTTAACTATGTCTTTAGAGATCAATATCTATCTTAACTATGTCTTTAGGGATCAATATCTATCTTAACTATGTCTTTAGGGATCAATATCTATCTTAACTATGTCTTTAGGGATCAATATCTTATTCCTTATAGACTGTGTCTTTAAGGATCAAGACGTTATCTTTAAGACATACTAATTATCATCACTATCATGCGCCTCAAAACTGTCGTTTTGATCACCCAGTCCATTTTTTGACGTCACGAGGTGATTAGCGTCATGTAACCAACCGGGACCAAAGGTATGGTTGACCCCTGGTCGTTAAGGTGGCCACTGGAGGTCATACTGTAGTTAAAGATGGTCATTTGAGTAGTGTGTTGAAGAAATGTGTAGTGACGAAATTGGAATATTTGGTTTGGAATCATATTTTATTGAGGGTCGTTCTTCTTGTGGACCGTCGCTCCCCCTCTACCACACGGGTGCTGGGAGTCACTCCCTCTTTCCCACAGGGGAAGGGGGGAGGCTGGGAGTCACTCCCTCTTTCCC
>NC_092284.1:8777840-8780340 GCF_036320965.1 Panulirus ornatus
AGGCTCACACTGGGTGATGACTGGTCCCTCCCCATCACAGGTGAAGGCTCAACTGGGGTGATGATGGTCCCTCCCCATCACAGTGAAGGCTCACACTGGGGTGATGATGGTCCCTCCCCATCACAGTGAAGGCTCACACTGGGGTGATGATGGTCCCTCCCCATCACAGTGAAGGCTCACACTGGGGTGATGATGGTTCCTCCCCATCACAGTGAAGGCTCACACTGGGGTGATGATGGTCCCTCCCCATCACAGTGAAGGCTCACACTGGGGTGATGATGGTCCCTCCCCATCACAGTGAAGGCTCACACTGGGGTGATGATGGTCCCTCCCCATCACAGTGAAGGCTCACACTGGGGTGATGATGGTCCTCCCCATCACAGTGAAGGCTCACACTGGGGTGATGACGGTCCCTCCCCATCACAGTGAAGGCTCACACTGGGGAGATGATGGTTCCTCCCCATCACAGTGAAGGCTCACACTGGGGTGATGATGGTTCCTCCCCATCACAGTGAAGGCTCACACTGGGGTGATGACGGTCCCTCCCCATCACAGTGAAGGCTCACACTGGGGTGATGACGGTCCCTCCCCATCACAGTGAAGGCTCACACTGGGGTGATGATGGTCCCTCCCCATCACAGTGAAGGCTCACACTGGGGTGATGATGGTCCCTCCCCATCACAGTGAAGGCTCACACTGGGGTGATGATGGTCCCTCCCCATCACAGTGAAGGCTCACACTGGGGTGATGATGGTCCCTCCCCATCACAGTGAAGGCTCACACTGGGGTGATGATGGTCCCTCCCCATCACAGTGAAGGCTCACACTGGGGTGATGATGGTTCCTCCCCATCACAGTGAAGGCTCACACTGGGGTGATGATGGTTCCTGGCCATGTGAGTCTTATGTAAACCTGCCCGTGTGAGTCTTATGTAAACCTGCCCTTGTGAGTCTTATGTAAACCTGCCCGTGTGAGTCTTATGTAAACCTGCCCGTGTGAGTCTTATGTAAACCTGCCCGTGTGAGTCTTATTCAAACCTGCCCGTGTGAGTCTTATGTAAACCTGCCCGTGTGAGTCTTATGTAAACCTGCCCGTGTGAGTCTTATGTAAACCTGCCCGTGTGAGTCTTATGTAAACCTGCCCGTGTGAGTCTTATGTAAACCTGCCCGTGTGAGTCTTATGTAAACCTGCCCGTGTGAGTCTTATTCAAACCTGCCCGTGTGAGTCTTATGTAAACCTGCCCGTGTGAGTCTTATGTAAACCTGCCCGTGTGAGTCTTATGTAAACCTGCCCGTGTGAGTCTTATGTAAACCTGCCCGTGTGAGTCTTATGTAAACCTGCCCGTGTGAGTCTTATGTAAACCTGCCCGTGTGAGTCTTATGTAAACCTGCCCGTGTGAGTCTTATGTAAACCTGCCCGTGTGAGTCTTATGTAAACCTGCCCGTGTGAGTCTTATGTAAACCTGCCCGTGTGAGTCTTATGTAAACCTGCCCGTGTGAGTCTTATGTAAACCTGCCCGTGTGAGTCTTATGTAAACCTGCCCGTGTGAGTCTTATGTAAACCTGCCCGTGTGAGTCTTATTTAAGAGAGAAATAGTCCTTATTTAAGATTGTAACTCTGCCATGGTTATAGCATATTTTTGCCCCCACAAGTCTTATTCCTAAATGAGAAATATATTAGTCTTTTTCACGTCATCATATATATATATATATATATATATATATATATATATATATATATATATATATATATATACACATCTGTTTTATGATATAGATTCTCCCCAAATGTGTTTATATTGACGTGTGTGTGAATATGTCTCCCCAGATGTGTGTTATATAAGTTGATATAGGGGTTGATATAGGGGTTGATGTAGGGGTTGATGTAGGGGTTGATACAGGGGTTGATGTGGGGGTTGATATAGGGGTTGATGTAGGGGTTGATGTATAGGTTGATGCAGGGGTTGATGTAGGGGTTGATGTAGGGGTTGATGTATAGGTTGATGTAGGGGTTGATGTAGGGGTTGATGTATAGGTTGATGTAGGGGTTGATACAGGGGTTGATATAGGGGTTGATGTAGGGGTTGATATAGGGGTTGATGTAGGGGTTGATTTAGGGGTTGATGTAGGGGTTGATATAGGGGTTGATGTAGGGGTTGATGTAGGGGTTGATATAGGAAGGGTTCGAGCATCTCCACCTACCCACCCCAGGTTCTCACCCTATCCTCCCCATTGTGGACGTAATCTCCCTCCCTCCCTCCTTCCCTCCCTCCCTCCTCTCCCCTCCTCTCCCCTCCTCTCCCTTGCTTAGTCCAGCAGCCTCTCCCTCACTCTCACAAAGCCCTGTCTCTCTCCCCTCTCCCTCCCGCCACTCCTACCTTCCCCTCACTCACCTCTCACTCGCCTCCATCACTCACTCACTTTTTCTCTCGTCTCTACCAATTCTTTATCTGATCCTCTCGAGGGGTTGCCTCCTTCCCATTTCCCGTTTTCTCAGTACTC
>NC_092284.1:8782840-8790340 GCF_036320965.1 Panulirus ornatus
CCCTCGTCAGCCCCGGGACCGCACCAACTTGAGGGGGGGGACGTTCATAGTAAACAATGGAATCTTCCAATTGTGTTATGGTTATAGGGGGAGAGGGGGGCAGGGGGGGAGAGGCAGGGGTTGAGAGGCAGGGAGAGGCAGGGGGGCAGGGGTTGAGAGGCAGGGGGAGGGGCAGGGGGGCAGAGGGAGGGGAGGTAGAGGGAGCTGTCTCGGGTACGTCGCTGTCATGGACTGCGTAATGATCCTGACGGCCTACCTCCCCTTCCCTACACCTCTGGCTGCCCTGGGGCATTTCCTCCTCCTAATGCGACGCCACACACACACACACACACACACACACACACACACACACACACACACACACACACACACACACACACACACACACACACACACACACACATACATACATACACACACACACACACACACATACACACACATACACACACATACATACACACACACACACACACACACATACACACACATACATACACACACACACACACACACACACACACACACACACATACACACACACACACATACACACACAAGAAGTGACAGAGTGTGTGTGTGTGTGGTATATTCCTGTGAGTCCACGGGGGGAAATGTAACACGGTAAGTTGCCAAGTGCACTTTCGTGTAATGATCACATCATCATCATCAGGGGAGATACAAGAATGAGATAGAAGACATAGAACATAAGTTGCCAGGTGCACTTTCGTGTAATAATCACATCATCATCATCAGGGGAGATACAAGAATGAGATGGAAGACGTAGAACATAAGTTGCCAAGTGCACTTTCGTGTAATAATCACATCATCATTAGGGGAGATACAAGAATGAGATAGAAGACGTAGAACATAAGCTGCCAAGTGCACTTTCGTGTAATGATCACATCATCATCATCAGGGGAGATACAAGAATGAGATAGAAGACGTAGAACATAAGTTGCCAAGTGCACTTTCGTGTAATGATCACATCATCATCATCAGGGGAGATACAAGAATGAGATAGAAGACGTAGAACATAAGTTGCCAAGTGCACTTTCGTGTAATAATCACATAATCATCATCAGGGGAGATACAAGAATGAGATAGAAGACGTAGAACATAAGTTACCAAGTGCACTTTCGTGTCATAATCACATCATCATCAGGGGAGACACAAGAGAGAAATATAACAGTCAGTTGATATACATCGAAGAGACGAAGCTACGACGCCATTTGGTAAACATGTGATTGTCCAGAACGTGTGTGTGTATGTGTGTGTATGTGTGTGTATGTGTGTGTATGTGTGTGTGTGTGTATGTATGTGTGTGTGTGTGTGTGTGTGTGTGTGTGTGTGTGTGTGTGTGTGTGTGTGTGTGTGTGTGTGTGTGTGTGTGTTGACAAGCGTCACAAGGCTAAATCAAAGTAAGTGAAATGTTCATTGCTCTTACCTCCGCTGTAAAATGTTTATGCAGGCTGTTTCATCCTGCAGGGGGCGTCCCTCTCTCTCTCTCTCTCTCTCTCTCTCTCTCTCTCTCTCTCTCTCTCTCTCTCTCTCTCTCTCTCTTCCTGTGGGATACTTTCCTGGTGTGGAAAGGGGAAGGGAAGGGGAGAGAGAGGAAGAGAGAGAGAGAGAGGGCGTAGTTGGAGAGAGAGAGAGAGAGAGAGAGAGAGAGAGAGAGAGAGAGAGAGAGAGAGAGAGAGAGAGAGAGAGGGGGGTGGGGTGGAGTGGGGAGGGCGTGGTGAGACGAGGGGAGAGGACAGAGAGAGGGCGTGGTGGGAAGAGGGGAGAAGGCGTGGAACCAAGCAAGGGGGATTGTGTGGGTGGGTCCAGCGTCCAGCTCTCTCTCTCTCTCTCTCTCTCTCTCTCTCTCTCTCTCTCTCTCTCTCTCTCTCTCTCTCTCTCTCTCACACCATTTGTGTCAACTTCTTTTTCCACATCGAACAACGACGCCCACCACCAGGTCTTCCACCAGTCTACCAGTCTACCACCAGTCTACCTTCACTCTAACAGTCTTCCACCACTCAACCAGTCTCCCACCAGTCCACCAGTCTTCCACCAGTCCACCAGTCTTCCACCAGTCCACCAGTCTTCCACGAGTCTACCAGTCTTCCACGAGTCTACCAGTCTTCCACCAGTCTACCAGTCTTCCACCAGTCTACCAGTCTACCACCAGTCTACCAGTCTACCACCAGTCTACCACCAGTCTCCCACCATCTACCAGTCTAACACCAGTCTCCCACCAGTCTACCATTCTACCAGTCTATCTCCTGCCCATACTTGACACTCTCTTACTGGACCATCTGTCCCCCAGCAGTTCACAGACTGGACCATCTGTCTCCCAGCAGTTCACAGACTGGACCATCTGTCCCCCAGCAGTTCACAGACTGGACCATCTGTCCCTAGCAGTTCACAGACTGGACCATCTGTCCCCCAGCAGTTCACAGACTGGACCATCTGTCTCCCCAGCAGTTCACAGACTGGACCATCTGTCTCCCAGCAGTTCACAGACTGGACCATCTGTCCCCCAGCAGTTCACAGACTGGACCATCTGTCTCCCAGCAGTTCACAGACTGGACCATCTGTCTCCCCAGCAGTTCACAGACTGGACCATCTGTCCCCCAGCAGTTCACAGACTGGACCATCTGTCTCCCAGCAGTTCACAGACTGGACCATCTGTCCCCCAGCAGTTCACAGACTGGACCATCTGTCCCCAGCAGTTCACAGACTGGACCATCTGTCTCCCAGCAGTTCACAGACTGGACCATCTGTCTCCCCAGCAGTTCACAGACTGGACCATCTGTCTCCCAGCAGTTCACAGACTGGACCATCTGTCTCCCAGCAGTTCACAGACTGGACCATCTGTCCCCCAGCAGTTCACAGACTGGACCATCTGTCCCCAGCAGTTCACAGACTGGACCATCTGTCCCCAGCAGTTCACAGACTGGACCATCTGTCTCCCAGCAGTTCACAGACTGGACCATCTGTCTCCCAGCAGTTCACAGACTGGACCATCTGTCTCCCAGCAGTTCACAGACTGGACCATCTGTCTCCCAGCAGTTCACAGACTGGACCATCTGTCTCCCCAGCAGTTCACAGACTGGACCATCTGTCTCCCAGCAGTTCACAGACTGGACCATCTGTCCCCCAGCAGTTCACAGACTGGACCATCTGTCTCCCAGCAGTTCACAGACTGGACCATCTGTCTCCCCAGCAGTTCACAGACTGGACCATCTGTCCCCCAGCAGTTCACAGACTGGACCATCTGTCTCCCAGCAGTTCACAGACTGGACCATCTGTCCCCCAGCAGTTCACAGACTGGACCATCTGTCCCCCCAGCAGTTCACAGACTGGACCATCTGTCCCCAGCAGTTCACAGACTGGACCATCTGTCTCCCAGCAGTTCACAGACTGGACCATCTGTCCCCAGCAGTTCACAGACTGGACCATCTGTCCCCCAGCAGTTCACAGACTGGACCATCTGTCCCCCAGCAGTTCACAGACTGGACCATCTGTCCCCCAGCAGTTCACAGACTGGACCATCTGTCCCCCCAGCAGTTCACAGACTGGACCATCTGTCTCCCAGCAGTTCACAGACTGGACCATCTGTCTCCCAGCAGTTCACAAACTGGACCATCTGTCTCCCAGCAGTTCACAGACTGGACCATCTGTCTCCCAGCAGTTCACAGACTGGACCATCTGTCTCCCAGCAGTTCACAGACTGGACCATCTGTCTCCCAGCAGTTCACAGACTGGACCATCTGTCTCCCACACGTCCGCGCCAGCCAGCCACCTGTCAATTAGCGATCGTGATGAGCAAACTGTCGTCCTGGCCCACCACATCTACCACATCTACCACATCTACCACTACTACCACACCTACCACAACTACCACATCTACCACACCTACCACATCTACCACACCTACCACTACTACCACACCTACCACATCTACCACTACTACCACACCTACCACAACTACCACATCTACCACACCTACCACTACTACCACACCTACCACAACTACCACACCTACCACATCTACCACATCTACCACACCTACCACACCTACCACAACTACCACACCTACCACTACTACCACACCTACCACATCTACCACATCTACCACACCTACCACATCTACCACAACTACCACACCTACCACACCTACCACAACTACCACACCTACCACATCTACCACAACTACCACACCTACCACATCTACCACATCTACCACAACTACCACATCTACCACACCTACCACATCTACCACATCTACCACAACTGCCACACCTACCACAACTACCACACCTACCACATCTACCACAACTACCACACCTACCACATCTACCACAACTACCACATCTACCACACCTACCACATCTACCACATCTACCACAACTGCCACACCTACCACACTACCACACCTACCACATCTACCACAACTACCACACCTACCACATCTACCACATCTACCACAACTACCACACCTACCACACCTACCACATCTACCACATCTACCACAACTACCACACCTACCACACCTACCACATCTACCACATCTACCACATCTACCACAACTACCACACCTACCACAACTACCACACCTACCACTACTACCACACCTACCACATCTACCACAACTACCACACCTACCACATCTACCACAACTACCACACCTACCACACCTACCACAACTACCACACCTACCACTACTACCACACCTACCACATCTACCACATCTACCACACCTACCACATCTACCACAACTACCACACCTACCACACCTACCACAACTACCACACCTACCACATCTACCACAACTACCACACCTACCACATCTACCACATCTACCACAACTACCACATCTACCACACCTACCACATCTACCACATCTACCACAACTGCCACACCTACCACAACTACCACACCTACCACATCTACCACAACTACCACACCTACCACATCTACCACATCTACCACAACTACCACATCTACCACAACTACCACATCTACCACAACTACCACATCTACCACACCTACCACACCTACCACATCTACCACATCTACCACACCTACCACATCTACCACACCTACCACATCTACCACATCTACCACAACTACCACACCTACCACATCTACCACAACTACCACATCTACCACACCTCCCACATCTACCACATCTACCACATCTACCACATCTACCACACCTACCACATCTACCACATCTACCACAACTACCACACCTACCACATCTACCACACCTACCACACCTACCACATCTACCACATCTACCACAACTACCACACCTACCACATCTACCACACCTACCACATCTACCACACCTACCACATCTACCACATCTACCACAACTGCCACACCTACCACAACTACCACACCTACCACAACTACCACATCTACCACACCTACCACATCTACCACACCTACCACCTACCACCACATCACCACAACTACCACACCTACCACATCTACCACACCTACCACATCTACCACACCTACCACATCTACCACATCTACCACAACTGCCACACCTACCACAACTACCACACCTACCACATCTACCACAACTACCACACCTACCACACCTACCACATCTACCACATCTACCACAACTACCACATCTACCACAACTACCACATCTACCACAACTACCAATACCTACCACATCTACCACAACTACCACACCTACCACATCTACCACATCTACCACACCTACCACATCTACCACACCTACCACATCTACCACATCTACCACAACTACCACATCTACCACTACTACCACATCTACCACAACTACCACACCTACCACATCTATCACACCTACCACAACTACCACATCTACCACTACTACCACAACTACCACACCTACCACAACTACCACACCTACCACATCTACCACAACTACCACACCTACCACAACTACCACATCTACCACACCTACCACAACTACCACACCTACCACAACTACCACCCCTACCACATCTACCACACCTACCACATCTACCACACCTAACGCATCTACCACATCTACCACACCGACCACCGACCACATCTACCACACCTAACGCATCTACCACATCTACCACACCTACCACAACTGCCATAACTACCACAACTACCACGTCTACCAGACCCACCACACACACATACCACTAGGTCTTCCCTCTTTGCTCCCCCCCACCCCCCCACAACCACAACATAGCCCCCACCAGTCACCACTGGAACAACAGCAACTGTAACCACCACTACAACCCCCCTACAACCACCACCCGGCACCACAACCACCACCCCACATCCCACACCGCCACCACTACCACATCTCCACACTGCTACCACAACCACGATGGCCCACCACAATCCCACACCACCACAACCCCACACTACACCGCCACCACTACCACATCTCCACACTGCTACCACAACCCCACACCACCACAACCCTACACCACCACAACCCCACACTACACCGCCACCACTACCACATCTCCACACTGCTACCACAACCCCACACCACCACAACCCCACACCACCACAACCCCACACCACCACAATCCCACAATACCACCACCGTACACCACCACAACCCCACATCATAACTACAACCTCACCCCACGTCGCCTTAACCCCTCACCCCACACCATCTCCAACCCCACACCACCACCACCCCACACCACCCTACAATTCCTTACCCCACACCACCCCACGCAACCCCACACCACCCCACCCCACACCATCCCACACAACCTCACACCACCACAACCCCCACCCCAACACCACCCCACACCACCACAACCCCACACCACCACAATCCCACAATACCACCACCGTACACCACCACAACCCCACATCATAACTACAACCTCACCCCACGCCACCTTAACCCCTCACCCCACACCATCTCCAACCCCACACCACCACCACCCCACACCACCCTACAATCCCTCACCCCACGCAACCCCACACCACCCCACCCCACACCATCCCACACAACCTCACACCACCACAACCCCCACCCCAACACCACCCCACACCATCTCCAACCCAACGCCACCGCACACCATCTCCAACCCAACACCACCCCACACCATCTCCAACCCAACACCACCCCACACACCACCCCACACCCCACACCCCACACCACCCCACACCTCCTGGACAAGACACACAGGACAACTGTAACTCATTTCTCGTGGGGGTTACGTCGCCAACCCCATTCCCAACCCGGACCAGCAGTGCGCCAATCATTATCTAATTGGGAGTTCGCACATCCTATTGCAATCTGGGCCGTCGGAGGGAGGGAAGGGAGGGAGGGAAGGAGGGAAGGAGGGAAGGGAGGGAGGGTCGTGTGTGGGATACGGGTCAGTGATTAACCAATGCGCAGCCACGCCATTAACTTTGGGAATATTGAGACACACAGACACACACACACACACACACGGGTGTTATACATATATATATATACATAGTTATCTATTATATTTA
>NC_092284.1:8802840-8810340 GCF_036320965.1 Panulirus ornatus
TGCTGTCAATGGATTGAACCAGGGCATGTGAATCGTCTGGGGTAAACCATGGAAAGTTTTGTGGGGCCTGGATATGGAAAGGGAGCTGTGGTTTCGGTGCATTATTATAACATGACAGCTAGAGACTGAGTGTGAACGAATGGGGCCTTTGTTGTCTTTTCCTAGCGCTACCTCGCACACATGAGGGGGGAGGGGGTTGTTCCATGTGTGGCGAGGTGGCGACGCGAATGAATAAAGGCAGACAGTGTGAATTATGTACATGTGTATATATGTATATGTTTGTGTGTGTACATATATGTGTACATTGAGATGTGTAGGTATGTATATGTGCGTGTGTGGACGTGTATGTATATACATGTGTATGGGGGGTGGGTTGGGCTATTTCTTTCGTCTGTTTCCTTGCGCTACCTCGCTAACGCGGGAGACAGCGACAAAGCATAATAAATAGATAGATATATATGTGTGTGTGTGTGTGTGTGTGTGTGTGTGTGTGTGTGTATGTGTGTGTGTGTTGTCGGGTTAACCAGTCGCGTCATATAAGGACATACGCAAACACAACCCCAACGTTTCCGGCCTGAAGGTCGATGATCCCCCGTTATGATCACCGGTGTTCACCCTTTCATGCATTCCTCTCTCTCTCTTTTCTCTCTCCTATCGTCACATGGTCTGGGCGTCTACCCTTTTTGTGGATGGAGGGTAATGACGCGTTCTTCACCCCCCCCCCACCTGTACCCCCCTCCCCTGTACCCCCACACCCCCCTACCCCCCACACCCCCACCTTACCCCCCCCAGTCACCAGGGGGGGAAGGGGGGGGGGACATAATGGGTCAGTGGACGGGATTCTAGGCGAACGGAAGTGTGTGTGTGTGTGTGTGTGTGTGTGTGTGTATGTATGTGTGTGTATGTGTGTGTGTGTGTGTGTGTGTGTGTGTGTGTGTGTGTGTGTGTTGGGCTGACGACGGATGTGTGATGGTGAGCCAGGCCCTCCCTGCTATACACACACACACACACACACACACACACACACACACACACACACACACACACACACAGTGATCTCCCCGCTCGTTCACTGAGCGAACGTTTTCTGCGGGAGAACATGTGCAGTTCCGTGTACGTTTTCGTAGGCGAAACGTTTTCCAAACCCCCCAACACGAGCTAATGGTCTTGACCAGCGGAAGAACGTTGGAGAACATTTTTCAGTCACGTACGTTTTCACAGGTCGAACGTTTTCCGTCCCTCACGAACGTAAATTTCCCCAGTAGCGAACGTTTCCCAGTAGCGAACGTTTCCCAGCACGTTATATCATGTAGCGGTTCGTTATATATATATATATATTGACACAAACATCATTAAGGTAATCTTAATATGAAATCCCAGTGATATTAGATTTGCGCCTGTGCTTGCTCGTCTATTCCATTTCTGCGTAAAAGCCAAAACGAAACTTACCTTCTCCGTGGTGACACGCATTGGTCCAATCCCATCCCTGATGAAGGGCGACTGTTCGAACCCCACTAACTATGGCCCTGTTCCATGGACAGCTACCTTATCCAAATGTCTTTCAATCCTTCCTCGTCTCCTATATCTTGAGACACAGTGAATCTCACAGTGTTCCAGTAATGGCGAGAGATGCACTGATGTAGTTGACCATGCCTATCACCGCTGTACGATCCTGCGGTGTCGTACGTGTTTGATTTCAATGTCGTACAAGCTTTTGGTCTGGCACCGGGATCTTGTCGACAGTCATACCTCTTTTGGTCTTCCCCTCCCTCACATTGCTCCATCCTATCGAGCTTCCTCTCTGGCCGCTCTGTCTCCGTGGTCGTCCATGGACCAATCTCTCTCAGGGGGTGTCCCACAGGGTTCTCTCATGTCCCCTACACCTTTTTTTTCCCCCTTTATTTATCATTGATTTCTCTCCTAGAACAGGGGGCCAAATGTACTCAGCTGCTGACGACAGAGCACTGCACCATTTCCTCCAATTCTTAACTCATGGCTCCCACGTTCCTTTGCCCTCCCTCTTAACCACCGCAAATCTTCTTTATCTCTCTCCTGCTGCCACACACGCTCACCTCCTGACCCTCACACCCTCCTAGCCTCCCTCATAACTCCCCCCCCTCACAATCTTGCCCTTCCTCATGACTCATACACCCTCCTCCCTTACCTCATGAGTCCCACACACTTCTGTTCCAATCCTCTCCTTCCTGTACCCTCCCTCATACACCTCTCCCTCCTGAACCTTCCTCATACACCTCTCCCTCCTGTACCTTCCTCATACACCTCTCCCTCCTGTACCCTCCCTCATACACCTCTCCCTCCTGTACCCTCCCTCATACACCTCTCCCTCCTGTACCTTCCTCATACACCTCTCCCTCCTGTACCCTCCCTCATACACCTCTCCCTCCTGTACCCTCCCTCATACACCTCTCCCTCCTGAACCTTCCTCATACACCTCTCCCTCCTGAACCCTCCCTCATACACCTCTCCCTCCTGAACCTTCCTCATACACCTCTCCCTCCTGTACCCTCCCTCATACACCTCTCCCCCTCCACAACACCCCTTCCGGACCCATCCCTCCACCCTACACCCCCTCCACATATACATCTCCCCCCCTTCCCTTCCCTCCCCTAAACCCCCTCTACATAATACTCTCCATGCCCTCAACACCCCTCTCCCCCGTCCCCTCCTCCTGCACCGTTCCCCCCCTGCCTCCTTCCTCTCTTCTCTCTCTCCTCTTCCACTCCATCATTCACTCTCTCTCCCTCCTCTCTCACTCTCTCTCTCCTCCTCCTCTCTCCCCTCCCTCGTCCAGCTCGCATACAAAGTAGCCGGTCCCTCACACCATTATAGAAGTGGGTATTGCTCACGTGGGGGGGGAGGGGGGAACTGCCCGTGACCTCCACCCACCCCTCCCTACCTCCCCACCCCCTCCCCTCCAACCCCTCCCCTCCTCCTCCTCCTCCTCTCCTCCTTCTCCTCCTCCTCCCCTCTCCCCTCCCCTCCTCCTCCTCCCTCCCCCCTCTCCTCCTCCCTCCCTCCCCTCCCCCCCCCCCTCCCCTCCCCTCCCTCCCTCTCCTCCTCCTCCTCCTCCCCCCCCTCCTCCTCCTCCTCCTCCTCCTCCTCCTCCTTCCTCCGCCTCCTCTCTCCCTCTCCCTCCCCTCTCCTCCTCCCTCCCGACCCTCGTCCTCCTCCTCCTCCCTCCCCCCTCACCCCCTCCCTCCACCCTCCCCCTCCCCCCTCTCCTCCTCCTCCTCCCTCCCCTCCTCCCCTCCTCCTCCCCTCCTCCTCCTCCTCCTCCTCCCCTCCTCCTCCTCCTCCCTCCCCCCTCCCTCCCTCCTCCTCCTCCTCCTCTCTCCCTCCCCCCCTCTCCTCCTCCCTCCCCCATCTCCCCCCTCTCCCCCTCCCCTCCCTCCCCCCTCCTCTCTCCCTCCCCCCATCCCCCCCCTCCCTCCCTCACCCCTCCTTCTTCTCCCCCTCCCTCCCCCCCCCTCCCCCCCCCCCCCCCCCCTTCCTTGGGAAGACACAGACAGACAGACAGACACCAACAGTAGAGCAGTTCTGCCACCACAATGAAGATGATCGCGAGGAGGGAAAAATATGAGTCAGAAAATAAGGCGAGATGTAAGTGTGCCTTCCTCCAACACTGGTGGTGGAGGAGGAGGACACAAGGAAGGTGGGGGGGAGGGTCAGGATGGTGTGGGGGAGGGGTCAGGATGGTGTGGGAGGGGGGTCAGGATGGTGTGGGGAGGGGGGTCAGGATGGTGTGGGTGGTGGTGGTGGATGACGTGGATAGTGGAGTGGTGGTGATGTGGAAGTGTGGTGGTGATGGTGGTGGATGGTGTGGGTGGTGGGTGTGGATGACGTGGATTGTGGTGGTGGTGGTGGTGGATGGGGAGGTGTGATGTGTGGGGATGTGTGGGTGGTGGTGGATGGTGTGGGTGGTGATGGTAGATGAGTGGAAGTGGTGGGTGGTGAGTGTGGATGGTGTGTGGTGGATGGTAGAAGATAATGGATAGTGTGGGTGTGATGAGTGGATTGTGGGTGGTGAGAGGTGTGTGAGATGGTTGTGGGTGGTGAGGTGGATGGGTGGGTGAGTGGATTGGTGGATGAATGGTTGGTGGGTGGTGGTGCATGATAGATAATATTTGAGGCAATGTAGAGTGGATGCGTGGCGTTGATGGTGGCCATGCGGGGGTTGATGTGATGTGTGGTATGTGAGGGGGTGATGGTGGTCCGTTTAGGAGTGTTGGGGGAGAGGGTAAGGTTGGGGGGAGGGGTTAGGATGGATTGGGAGGGGGTGATGGGTGTGGGGAGGGGGTGGATGTGGGGTTTTGTGGTGGAGGTGTATGTGGATGGGATGATTTGGTATTGGGGGGTGGGGGTTGGGAGGGGGTGGATGTGGTTTGTGGTTTGTGGTGGTGAGGTTTGTGAGGTGATGGTGGAAGTGGGGGTGGTGGATGGGTGGGTGTGTGGTAGATGAGGGAAGGGGTGGTGGTGGTGGTGGGTGGGTGGTGGTGGGTGGTGATGAATGGAAGTGTGGGTGGTGGGATGAGTGGATATGGGTGTGGGGGTGGGGTGTGGATGGTGTGGGGTGGTGGTGGTGGTGGATGGTGTGGTGGTGGTGGGGGTGGTGTGGTGGTGATGATGGTGGATGAGATGGTTGGTGGTGGTGGTGCATAGATAGATACCCACTATTTTGACCCAACCTTAACGATGGATGAACAGCTGCGTTGACTGTGGGCCAACTACCGCCGCCACGATTCGAACCTATGCATTTTTTTTTAAGACCCTGGGCGTCCCCCCCTTTCTGAATGTGTCACAGCCAGGAGGACCACCTCCTCCTCCTCCTCCTCCTCTGCTGCTGCTGACCACTACACCACAGAGGGCCCCCGCTCCCTCCTTCCTTCTTGCTCCTTGGTTAACACAGATGCACACACGCCTCATGTCGACCCTGGCTGGCCCATCGCTCACACAGACCTACAGAGTGAGTCATAACTTGATGTCCCCATCTGTCAACCCTCACATGGCCATCATCCAGCAGCGGGTCTGTATATATATATATATATATATATATATATATATATATATATATATATATATATATATATATATATATATATATATGAGAGATGAGAGATCTTACGAGGGAAATATCCTAGGACAGAGGAACTGGTTGTATGGATCTACTACCACCACTACTACTACTACTACTACTACTATTACTACTACTACTACTACTACTACTACTACTACTACTACTACTACTACTACTACTACTACTACTGCTGCTGGTCCTGCTCTTCACAAGATATGACTACGAGCAAGTAATTTCCTGGTAATTGAGCGAAGCCGCCTGTGTCTTCGCTTCATAATCGCTTTTCACTGAAAAGGACTTGATTGATGTGTATGGCTTCCCCACATGTAATGGGTCGGAGGCTGTTTCAAACATCTGCCTCCCTTGTTTATATATATATATATATATATATATATATATATATATATATATATATATATATATATATATATATATATATATTTGGAAGAGATTACAATGGAGCGCGAGGTTAACTGTATTCCTTTATTACCGTAGGGAAGTTGCCAAGTGCACTTTCGTGTATTGATCACATCATCATCATCAGAGGAGATACAAGAATGAGATAGGAGACGTAGAACATAAGTTGCCAAGTGCACTTTCGTGTAATGATCACATCATCATCATCAGGGGAGATACAAGAATGAGATAGAAGACGTAGAACACAAGTTCACAAGTGCACTTTCGTGTAATGATCACATCATCATCAGGAGAGATACAGAGAGACGTAGCTAGGACGCCATTTGTTTACCAAATGGCGTCCTAGCTACGTCTATTCGTTGTATATCATCAACTGATTGTTATATTTTTGTATCTCCCCTGATGGCTATGTGATCATTACACGAAAGTGCACTTGGCAACTTATGTTCTACGTCTTCTATCTCATTCTTGTATCTCCCCTGATGATGATATGATCATGACACGAAAGTGCACTTGGCAACTTATGTTCTACGTCTTCTATCTCATTCTTGTATCTCCCCTGATGATGATGTGATCATTACACGAAAGTGCACTTGGCGACTTATGTTCTACGTCTTCTATCTCATTCTTGTATCTCCCCTGATTACGATGTGATCATTACACGAAAGTGCACTTGGCAACGTATGTTCTATGTCTTCTATCTCATCCTTGTATCTCCCCTGATGATGATGATGTGATCATTACACGAAAGTGCACTTGGCAACTTATGTTCTACGTCTTCTATCTCATTCTTGTATCTCCCCTGATGATGATGATGTGATCATTACACGAAAGTGCACTTGGCAACTTAAGTTCTACGTCTTCTATCTCATTCCTGTATCTCCCCTGATGATGATGATGTGATCATTACACGAGAGTGCACTTGGGAACTGTTTCATTTCCCTGTTGAGAGAAAGGAATATATATATATATATATATATATATATATATATATATATATATATATATATATATATATATATATATATATATATGCTCAAGATTTGGGGGTTCACACACAGAGTTAAGAATTGGAATTCATTCTTGGCTGAATTGTTTTGCCCTTCTGGATGAAATGGCTTTTTCGAATGCCTGGTGTTCCCTGACTGGACCCGCTATTGCCTCGCGACGTAACTTTGAACAAATTAAAGAAGTGTTGGACGTACTACATGAGGCGCTTATGTCCCTACTGAAGTGGTTTTGCAATTCCCTACTCAGTACACACTGGTGGACTGTGTGTGTGTGTGTGTGTGTGTGTGTGTGTGTGTGTGTGTGTGTGTGTGTTTGGCGTTGTTTCCTATAAGTTTACCTGTTTGTGATGCTGCTGCTGGTGTGAGGGTGGGGAGTGGGTTGGTTGGTTATCAGCTGAGACTGGCTGGAGAATATTGTCTCCACAAGCGTCAGGTTTTGCATAGGAAATTCGCGAGACCTTCTTTCGTACTTGAACCTCATGAGTGGGTTTTGGGGGGGGCTGGCCATAAGAACAACAACAACAACAACACTTGTGTGTTGTGGTGTTGTATGTGTTCCAGAGTTTAGATTTCCTTTTACAATTGGACAGTGAATGTTACACCCAGGCTGTATGACTCTGTAGGGCGGGGGTTTTCTTCTTTAGATGGATTCATGGGTGTCAGAAAATGATAATAGCTGATGATAATAATGATAATGATAGTTATTAACAGTTCTGTAATAACTGATAATGATATTGATAATGATAGTTATTAACGGTTCCTGGAATGACGTAGAAAAAATAGGTTTTTCACATCTCCCAGAACTCTTTTTTTCACATCTTCCAGAATTCTATTTTTTTTCACATCTTCCAGAATTATTTTTTTTCTCAAATCTTCCAGAATTCTGTTTTTTCACATCTTTCAGAATTCTATTTTTTTCACATCTTCCAGAATTCGTCAATACTTTCCCTTGCCTCTTCTTCTTCCTACCCTGTCATT
>NC_092284.1:8817840-8820340 GCF_036320965.1 Panulirus ornatus
ATAAAGGGCAGAAGAGGGTAGACACGTTGCAAATGAATAGCCTAATGGCTGTATGTAGTTTGAGGTCGGGTTGATGATAGTTATGACTGGTTAACAGGCGTGTGGTAGTTAGCGAGGTGTAGTCATGAGAGCTGACCCAGAGTGTGAGTGAAAATACACAGGTTTGAGTGGAATGAGAGAGATGTTTGGTTACTGGGTCCTGTACGTTAAGAGGGGTGAGAGGTGGGCATAGGATAGAATGAATTGCAGCAATGTGGTATACGGGGGTCGACGTGCTATCACTGGCTACTGAGGGGGATCGAGTTAAACTATAGAAAGGGCTGTGGGGCTTGTCTGTGGATGATGGGCTGTGGTTTTGATGCATTATACATGTGTGTGTGTGTGTGTGTGTGTGTGTGTGTGTGTGTGTGTGTGTGTGTGTGTACCCTGTGCTTCATCATGAATTTCTGCACTTGTGAACTTCAGCCAAAGATCACCCTGACATTATAGATGACATGACGTAAGAAGAAGAAACCGCCCGCCACCACCCCACACTCAACACTCCTCTAACACCCACCAGACGTGGAATTTTACTGTCCCACGGTTGCACGAGCCTGAACTAACAGGTGTATTCCGGGTCATGGTGTGGATATCACACACACACACACACACACACACACACTTAATAGGGCGGATGAGCGCGGATCAGAACCGGTTATGGGGAATTGATGGCCGCCAAATGTATATTTTATGTTGATGTTGACTTATTTGTAGTGCAGGTGTTTATAACTGGCTATGAAACGGGTGAGATTAAATGCACAACACTAGTTGAATATATATATATATATATATATATATATATATATATATATATATATATATATATATATATATATATATATATATATATATATTTTTTTTTTTTTTTTTTTTTTTTTATACTTTGTCGCTGTCTCCCGCGTTTGCGAGGTAGCGCAAGGAAACAGACGAAAGAAATGGCCCAACCCCTCCCATACACATGTACATACACACGTCCACACACGCAAATATACATACCTACACAGCTTTCCATGGTTTACCCCGGACGCTTCACATGCCTTGATTCAATCCACTGACAGCACGTCAACCCCTGTATACCACATCGCTCCAATTCACTCTATTCCTTGCCCTCCTTTCACCCTCCTGCATGTTCAGGCCCCGATCACACAAAATCCTTTTCACTCCATCTTTCCACCTCCAATTTGGTCTCCCTCTTCTCCTCGTTCCCTCCACCTCCGACACATATATCCTCTTGGTCAATCTTTCCTCACTCATTCTCTCCATGTGCCCAAACCATTTCAAAACACCCTCTTCTGCTCTCTCAACCACGCTCTTTTTATTTCCACACATCTCTCTTACCCTTACGTTACTTACTCGATCAAACCACCTCACACCACACATTGTCCTCAAACATCTCATTTCCAGCACATCCATCCTCCTGCGCACAACTCTATCCATAGCCCACGCCTCGCAACCATACAACATTGTTGGAACTACTATTCCTTCAAACATACCCATTTTTGCTTTCCGGGATAATGTTCTCGACTTCCACACATTTTTCAAGGCTCCCAAAATTTTCGCCCCCTCCCCCACCCTATGATCCACTTCCGCTTCCATGGTTCCATCCGCTGCCAGATCCACTCCCAGATATCTAAAACACTTCACTTCCTCCAGTTTTTCTCCATTCAAACTCACCTCCCAATTGACTTGACCCTCAACCCTACTGTACCTAATAACCTTGCTCTTATTCACATTTACTCTTAACTTTCTTCTTCCACACACTTTACCAAACTCCGTCACCAGCTTCTGCAGTTTCTCACATGAATCAGCCACCAGCGCTGTATCATCAGCGAACAACAACTGACTCACTTCCCAAGCTCTCTCATCCCCAACATACTTCATACTTGCCCCTCTTTCCAAGACTCTTGCATTTACCTCCCTAACAACCCCATCCATAAACAAATTAAACAACCATGGAGACATCACACACCCCTGCCGCAAACCTACATTCACTGAGAACCAATCACTTTCCTCTCTTCCTACACGTACACATGCCTTACATCCTCGATAAAATATATATATATATATATATATATATATATATATATATATATATATATATATATATATATATATATATATATATATATATATCCCTGGGGATAGGGGAGAAAGAATACTTGCCACGTATTCCCTGCGTGTCGTAGAAGGCGACTAAAAGGGAAGGGTGCAGGGGTGAGGCTGGAAATCCTCCCCTCTCGTTTTTTTTTTTCCCCGAAAGAAGGAACAGAAAAGGGGGCCAGGTGAGGATATTCCCTCAAAGGCCTAGGCCTCTGTTCTTAATGCTACCTCGCTAACGCGGGAAATGGCGAATAGTGTGACAAAATATATATATATATATATATATATATATATATATATATATATATATATATATATATATATATATATATATATATATTCATAGGGTGGGTGAGGAGGC
>NC_092284.1:8827840-8830340 GCF_036320965.1 Panulirus ornatus
TGAGTGAGAGAGTAAGTGAGTGAGTGAGGGAGTGAGTGAGAGTGAGTGTGTGAGTAGGACCGAGTGCACTCAGTCGCTCACAAAAGTGACCAATTCGTCTCCAACATCCATATGTGCCAGGGGCCCCGTCTTCTCCTCCTGCAGGAGGAGAAGACGGGGGCGAGGGAGGAGGGAGTGGACACACACGAGACGTCCCCCTTCCATCCTGGGACACATCTTCCTCCTGACGAATATTCACAGAGGAGGCCCGCAAACACACACACACACACACACACACACACACACACACACACACACACACACACACACACACAGAGAGAGAGAGAGAGAGAGAGAGAGAGAGAGAGAGAGAGAGAGAGAGAGAGAGTTGTCAACACAGAGGGGCGGGGTGAGGCTGGGGTAAATGGGTCATGACACACAAGAGATATACAATTGGACGGGCGATTCTTTCGCTCGTAAATATGCGACGCGAAATGTTAGCGCTGTGTGTGTGTGTGTGTCGTCATCCACACACACACACACACACACACACACACACACACACACACACACACGCTAAAAAGATGGCCGCCAGCAACTACATTTTTGCTCCTGTTCACATCTCTGTCTTGTATCGAAAGTCATTCTGATGTTATGGGAAGGTGAGCGGGTTGTTTACTTAATGTGGTGGGGGGGTTAGGGGGGGTCTGGAGGGGGCCCCCAGCAACATCTTCCCCCCCCATCAGGATTTTTAACTCCCCTCCCTCTCCACCCACTCACTCAACCCATCCATCTCCCTCTCATTCTACAATGACTCCTTCCACTCATTGTAGACTCGTATACGTGATCTTCACTCTATATGTGTGTGTGTGTGTGTGTGTGTATGTGTGTGTGTGTATGTGTGTGTGTATGTGTGTGTGTGTGTGTGTGTGGGTTTACCAGCGGGGAAGTTTACCACGCACCTCAGGGTTTACCCCCAGTTGTGTATACAGACTCCAGGGGTTTGCTGTGGCCAAAGTAGGTGTGTAGGTGTTCGTAAGACATTTCTACGTTCGAGTCTCCGGTCACGGACCAGGGTCCACATCAAGGCGACGGAACCTATTACCCATTAATTGGCGACGGAACCTATTACCCATTAATTGGCGATGGAACTATTACCCATTAATTGGCGACGGAACCTATTACCTATTAATTGGCGACGGAACCTATTACCTATTAATTGGCGACGGAATCTATTACCCATTATTTGGCGACGGAATCTATTACCCATTAATTGGCGATGGAACTATTACCCATTAATTGGCGATGGAACTATTACCCATTAATTGGCGACGGAACCTATTACCCATTAATTGGCGACGGAATCTATTACCCATTAATTGGCGATGGAACTATTACCCATTAATTGGCGATGGAACTATTACCCATTAATTGGCGATGGAACTATTACCCATTAATTGGCGATGGAACTATTACCCATTAATTGGCGATGGAACTATTACCTATTAATTGGCGATGGAACTATTACCCATTAATTGGCGATAGAACTTATTACCCATTTATTGGCGATGGAACTATTACCCATTAATTGGCGATGGAACCTATTACCTATTAATTGGCGATGGAACTATTACCCATTAACTGACTGAAAACTGTAACCCATTAATTGATAATGAAGCTTACCACCCATTAATTACCAGACGTAAGGTAGACACGTGTACACAACCAGTAAGGGTTAAAACGAGGAGTCTGACCCCATCCCTGACCCCATCCCTGACCCCATCCCTGACCCCATCCCTCACCATCCCTGACCCCATCCCTCACCATATCCCTGACCCCATCCCTGACCCCATCCCTGACCCCATCCCTGACCCCATCCCTGACCCCATCCCTGACCCCATCCCTCACCCCATCCCTGACCCCATCCCTGACCCCATCCCTCACCATCCCTGACCCCATCCCTGACCCCCATCCCTGACCCCAGCCCTGACCCCATCCCTCACCATCCCTGACCCCATCCCTGACCCCATCCCTGACCCCATCCCTGACCCCCATCCCTGACCCCATCCCTGACCCCATCCCTGACCCCATCCCTCACCCCATCCCTCACCCCATCCCTGACCCCATCCCTGACCCCAGCCCTGACCCCATCCCTAACCCCATCCCTCACCCCATCCCTCACCCCATCCCTGACCCCATCCCTCACCCCATCCCTGACCCCCATCCCTAACCCCATCCCTGACCCATCCCTGACCCCATCCCTCACCATCCCTGACCCCATCCCTCACCATATCCCTGACCCCATCCCTGACCCCATCCCTGACCCCATCCCTGACCCCATCCCTGACCCCAACCCTGACCCCATCCCTGACCCCATCCCTCACCATCCCTGACCCCATCCCTCACCATCCCTGACCCCATCCCTCACCATATCCCTGACCCCATCCCTGACCCCATCCCTGACCCCCATCCCTGACCCCATCCCTGACCCCATCCCTGACCCCATCCCTCACCATCCCTG
>NC_092284.1:8850340-8857840 GCF_036320965.1 Panulirus ornatus
CCATCATGACCAGTCAATCAAGTACATATGGACCATCATGACCAGTCAATCAAGTACATATGGACCATCATGACCCCGTCGATCAAGTACATATGGACCATCATGACCCGTCGATCAAGTACATATGGACCTGACCAGTCGATCAAGTACATATGGACCATCATGACCAGTCGATCAAGTACATATGGACCATCTGACCCGTCGATCAAGTACATATGGACCTGACCAGTCGATCAAGTACATATGGACCATCATGACCCGTCGATCAAGTACATATGGTCCATCATCCTGGCCACCATCACATCACAGACCTCCACATCCGTAGCATGGTGCCAGCCACCTGGCCTCTCCCCGTCCGTTCGTATCTATGTTTACCGTTCCTCAGTTGTGGCCATGACCCGTCGTAGTCTTGGTGCCAGGTCGTAGGTCCAGGCCTGGTGTGGTCATGAACGCGCCCGTCTGTAGTGACTTGTCGAATCCGTCGAACTCAAGACACCAGCGTTACCGATGTGTTTCCATCGAGCTGATGATAAGTTCACTGGACAGTATTTACAAGGTACAAGCCCTGTGGAGGCACAGGTACAGGGACTGGACAGGTAGTTGAATGGACCCTGGCGCAGTGTACAGTACTTGGGAGGCCACCAGGTGAGGGACCTGGAAGCGTTAGTAAGATGACCTCTGGGCAGTGACAGCTATGGAGCCACAGGTGACGACTGGAAGTATTGGAGATAGACCCCTGGCATGTACACTGTGGAGGCCACAGTGTGAGGGACTGGAAGGTAGACTGACCCTGGGCAGTAGTACAAGCCTGTGGGAGCCACAGTGAGGGACCTGATAGGTCTTGGATATGACCCCGGCAGTGTACACCCAGTGTAGGAAGGCCACAGTGAGGAACGAAGGTTGGAGATGACCCTCTAGGCATGTACTACCTGTCGAAAGGCCACAGGTGAGACTGGAAGGAGTAATGCCCTCTGCAACACCCGCCGCAGTGGTACAGCCTTGGCGGGCCACGGTGAGGACTGAGTATAGTTGTGAGATGACCCCTGTGGTCCAGGTCGTCAGCCGTGGGTTTTGCGTCCAGGCGACGCCGACTGGATGAGGTTGTCGATTGTCCTCTGCCAGGTTACCGATGGGTTTCCATCAGCTGATGTGTTCAGGGGACGATTTCCAGGTACACCCTGTGGAGGCCACAGGTGAGGGACTGGAAGGTTGGAGAACCCCTGGCAGTGTAAGCTGTGGAGGCCACAGGTGAGGGACTGGAAGGCTGGGGATGTCCCTGGGCATGTACAGCCGTGGAGGCCACAGGTGAGGAGGAGGTTGGAGGACCTCTGGGCAGTGTACAGCTGTGGGAGCCAGGTGGGGATGAAGGTTGGAGAGACCTGGCAGTGTACACTGTGGAGCCACAGGTGAGGGACTGGAAGTGGAGATGACCCCTGGGCATGTGTACACCCTGTGGGAGGCCACAGGTGAGGGACTGGAATGGTTGGAGATGACCCTGGAGGTACACCTGAGGAGAGGTCCACAGGTTGACGGGACCCGTGTTCAAAGGGTTTGGGGATGAGCCTCTGGCAGTTGTACGGTGGGTGTGCCTCACAGGTTGAGGGACTGGAAGGTTGGAGATGACCTCTGAGCAGTGTACAGCCTGTGGGAGGCCACAGGTGAGGGACTGGAAGGTTGGAGATGACCCCTGGGCAGTGTACACCCTGTGGAAGGCCACAGGTGAGGGACTGGAAGGTTGGAGATGACCCCCTGGGCAGTGTACACCCTGTGGGAGGCCACAGGTGAGGGACTGGAAGGTTGGAGATGACCCCTGGGCAGTGTACACCCTGTGGGAGGCCACAGGTGAGGGACTGGAAGGCTGGAGATGACCCCCTGGGCAGTGTACACCCTGTGGGAGGCCACAGGTGAGGGACTGGAAGGTTGGAGATGACCCCTGGGCAGTGTACACCCTGTGGGAGGCCACAGGTGAGGGACTGGAAGGTTGGAGATGACCCCTGGGTAGTGTACACCCTGTGGGAGGCCACAGGTGAGGGACTGGAAGGTTGGAGATGACCCCTGGGCAGTGTACACCCTTTGGGAGGCCACAGGTGAGGGGCTGGATGGTGGAGATGACCCCCTGGGTAGAGGTCTCTGTGTCTCTCCAGGTTGCGACGGATGAGGTCTCTGTGTCTCTCCAGGTTGTGACGGATGAGGTCTCTGTGTCTCTCCAGGTTGTGACGGATGAGGTCTCTGTGTCTCTCCAGGTTGTGACGGATGAGGTCTCTGTGTCTCTCCAGGTTGTGACGGATGAGGTCTCTGTGTCTCTCCAGGTTGTGATGGATGAAGTCTCTGTGTCTCTCCAGGTTGTGACGGATGAGGTCTCTGTGTCTCTCCAGTGGACGGAAAAGGTCTTTGTGCACTGTGTATCGACAGCTGGTCTGTGGAACTTACAACAATTGAACGAGTCATCCAGCAAGGGAGAGACGAGACGTCATCCGGCACAGAATCATCCATAATGAGCGTCAGATGTCATCCAGCGCCCCAGATTATCTCGCTCCCCCGAGGGAGAGGAGTGAGAGTGGCTGGGTAGGGTCTATTAAACCACCAGTGGTTTAATAATCAACCACCAGTGGTTTAATAATCAACCACCAGTGGTTTAATAATCAACCACCAGTGGTTTAATAATCAACCACCAGTGGTTTAATAATCAACCACCAGTGGTTTAATAATCAACCACCAGTGGTTTAATAATCAACCACCAGTGGTTTAATAATCAACCACCAGTGGTTTAATAATCAACCACCAGTGGTTTAATAATCAACCACCAGTGGTTTAATAACCACCAGTGGTTTAATAATCAACCACCAGTGGTTTAATAATCAACCACCAGTGGTTTAATAATCAACCACCAGTGGTTTAATAATCAACCACCAGTGGTTTAATAACCACCAGTGGTTTAATAATCAACCACCAGTGGTTTAATAATCAACCACCAGTGGTTTAATAATCAACCACCAGTGGTTTAATAATCAACCACCTGTGGTTTAATAATCAACCACCAGTGGTTTAATAATCAACCACCAGTGGTTTAATAACCACCAGTGGTTTGATAACCACCGGGGTTTAATAATCAACCACCAGTGGTTTAATAATCAACCACCAGTGGTTTAATAATCAACCACCAGTGGTTTGATAATCAACCACCAGTGGTTTAATAATCAACCGCCAGTGGTTTAATAATCAACCACCAGTGGTTTAATAATCAACCACCAGTGGTTTAATAATCAACCACCAGTGGTTTAATAATCAACCACCAGTGGTTTAATAATCAACCACCAGTGGTTTGATAATCAACCACCAGTGGTTTAATAATCAACCGCCAGTGGTTTAATAATCAACCACCAGTGGTTTAATAATCAACCACCAGTGGTTTAATAATCAACCACCAGTGGTTTAATAATCAACCGCCAGTGGTTTAATAATCAACCACCAGTGGTTTAATAATCAACCACCAGTGGTTTAATAATCAACCACCAGTGGTTTAATAATCAACCACCATTGGTTTAATAATCAACCACCAGTGGTTTAATAATCAACCACCAGTGGTTTAATAATCAACCACCATTGGTTTAATAATCAACCACCAGTGGTTTAATAATCAACCACCAGTGGTTTAATAATCAACCACCAGTGGTTTAATAATCAACCACCAGTGGTTTAATAATCAACCACCAGTGGTTTAATAATCAACCACCAGTGGTTTAATAATCAACCACCAGTGGTTTAATAATCAACCACCAGTGGTTTAATAATCAACCACCAGTGGTTTAATAATCAACCGCCAGTGGTTTAATAATCAACCGCCAGTGGTTTAATAATCAACCGCCAGTGGTTTAATAATCAACCACCAGTGGTTTAATAATCAACCACCAGTGGTTTAATAATCAACCACCAGTGGTTTAATAATCAACCACCAGTGGTTTAATAATCAACCACCAGTGGTTTAATAATCAACCACCAGTGGTTTAATAATCAACCACCAGTGGTTTAATAATCAACCACCAGTGGTTTAATAATCAACCACCAGTGGTTTAATAATCAACCACCAGTGGTTTGATAATCATCCACCAGTGGTTTAATAATCAACCACCAGTGGTTTAATAATCAACCGCCAGTGGTTTAATAATCAACCACCAGTGGTTTAATAATCAACCACCAGTGGTTTAATAATCAACCACCAGTGGTTTAATAATCAACCACCAGTGGTTTGATAATCAACCACCAGTGGTTTGATAATCATCCACCAGTGGTTTAATAATCAACCACCAGTGGTTTAATAATCAACCGCCAGTGGTTTAATAATCAACCACCAGTGGTTTAATAATCACCCACCGGTGGTTTAATAATCAACCGCCAGTGGTTTAATAATCAACCACCGGTGGTTTAATAATCAACCACCAGTGGTTTAATAACCGCCACCGGGGGTTTATTGAAGGGTTTAGTTACCATGCCGAGGTGTGAGGTAATTACCAGGTTTTACTACCATAATCCACCCCGGGTTTAATGAGTCATTATCAAAGTGATTAACCAAAAGCTTTGCGGAATATATCAGCCACCGGTGTGTGGGCAACCCCGGGGGGGGGGGAGTCATCCAGGGGGACCGGGGTTGGTCATCCACCCACCCAACCCACCCACCCACCCAACCCACCGGTCCTTCTTACCCTCACCCTCCCCTCCCACAGGCAAGTGGGTTGAGTTCAGACAGTGTGGATGCGTCGCCCCACTCAACACGGGGTGGGTCACCCCACTCAACTCGGTGGTGGGTCGTCCCCACTCAACACGGGGGGTGGGTCACCCCACTCAACACGGTGCTGGGTTGCCCCATTTAAGACGGGGTGGGTTACCCGCTCAGCAGATGGGTGGGTCGCCCCACTCAACACGGGGGATGGGTCGTCCCCACTCAACACGGGGGGTGGGTCACCCCACTCAACACGGTGCTGGGTTGCTCCATTTAAGACGGGGTGGGTTACCCGCTCAACAGATGGGTGGGTCACCCCACTCAACACGGGGTTGGGTCGTCCCCACTCAACACGGAGGGTGGGTCGTCCCACTCACCTCCGTACCTACGCCGGGGATGGAGCAGCATGGCTGGCCGAGCTGGCATGTCGCCCCCCCCCCCCCCCCCCCCCCCGGCTGTAGTGGAATGATCGACCCACCCAGGAGACGCCCACCCCCCAACCCACCCACCCACCCCCCCTCCCCCGTCTTCTAACTGTCTTCTCGTTTTCTTCGACGTCGCTGCTGAGTATGTTATTACGCCAGAAGAGGTGACTGGAGAGGGGGGGGGAGGGCGACACTAGACTGTAGGATGGTCGAGAGAGAGACTGTAGGATGGTGGGGAGAGAGAGACTGTAGGATGGTAGGGAGAGAGAGAGACGGTAGGATGATGGGGTGAGAGAGACTGTAGGGTGGTGGGGAGACAGAGACTTTAGACTGGTGGGGGTTGAGAGAGACTGTAGGATGGTGGGGAGAGAGAGAGACTGTAGGATGGTCGGGAGAGAGAGAGAGACTGTAGGATGGTCGGGAGAGAGAAACTGTAGACTGATGGGGAGAGAGAGAGAGACTGTAGGATGGTGGAGAGAGAGAGAGACTGTAGACTGGTGGGGAGACAGAGACTGTAGGATGGTGGGGAGAGAGAGACTGTAGACTGATGGGAGAGAGACTGTAGGACGGTGGGGAGAGAGACTGTAGGATGGTGGGGAGAGAGAGACTAGGATGGTGGGGAGAGAGAGACTGTAGGATGGTGGGGAGAGAGAGACTGTAGGATGGTGGGGAGAGAGAGACTGTAGGATGGTGGGGAGAGAGACACACTGGAGGATGGTGGGGAGAGGGAGAGAGACTGTAGACTGATGGGAGAGAGACTGTAGGACGGTGGGGAGAGAGACTGTAGGATGGTGGGGAGAGAGAGACTAGGATGGTGGGGAGAGAGAGACTGTAGGATGGTGGGGAGAGAGAGACTGTAGGATGGTGGGGAGAGAGAGACTGTAGGATGGTGGAGAGAGAGAAACTGTAGGATGGTGGGGAGAGAGAAACTGTAGACTGATGGGGAGAGAGAGAGAGACTGTAGGATGGTGGAGAGAGAGAAACTGTTGGATGGTGAGGAGAGAGAAACTGTAGACTGATGGGGAGAGAGAGAGAGAGACTGTAGGACGGTGGGGAGAGAGAGAGACTGTAGGATGGTGGGGAGAGAGAGACTGTAGACTGGTGGGGAGAGAGACTGTAGGATGGTGGGGAGAGACTGTAGGATGGTCGGGAGAGAGAGATTGTAGGATGGTGGGGAGAGAGAGAGAGAGAGAGAGAGAGAGAGAGAGAGAGAGAGAGAGAGAGAGAGAGAGACTGTAGGATGGTGGGGAGAGAGACTGTAGACTGGTGGGGAGAAACTGTAGGATGGTGGGGAGAGAGACTGTAGGATGGTGGGGAGAGAGAGACTGTAGGATGGTGGGGAGAGAGATGGTAGGATGGTGGGGAGAGAGAGACTGTAGGATGGTCGGGAGAGAGACTGTAGGATGGTGGGGATAGAGAGACTGTAGGATGGTGGGGATAGAGAGACTGTAGGATTATGGGGAGAGAGAGACTGTAGGATGGTGGGGAGAGAGAGACTGTAGGATGGTGGGGAGAGAGACGGTAGGATTGTGGGGAGAGAGAGACTGTAGGATGGTGGAGAGAGAGAGAGAGACTGTAGGATGGTGGGGAGAGAGAGAGGCTGTAGGATGGTGGGGAGAGACTGTAGGATGATGGGGAGAGAGAGAGACTGTAGACTGGTGGGGGTTAGAGAGACTGTAGGATGATGGGGAGAGAGACTGTAGGATGATGGAGAGAGAGACTGTAGGATGGTGGGGAGAGACTGTAGGATGGTGGGGAGAGAGAGAGACTGTAGGATGGTGGGGAGAGACTAGGATTTTGGGGAGAGAGACTGTAGGATGGTGGGGAGAGAGAGACTGTAGAATGGGGAGAGAGACTGTAGGATGGTGGGGAGAGAGAGAGACTGTAGGATGGTGGGGAGAGAGAGAGAATGTAGGATGGTGGAGAGAGAGAGACTGTAGGATGGTGGGGAGAGACTGAAGGATGGTGGGGAGAGAGAGAGAGAGAGACTGTAGGATGGTGGGGAGAGAGAGACTGTAGGATGGTGGGGAGAGACTGTAGGATGGTGGGGAGAGAGAGAGACTGTAGGATGGTGGGGAGAGAGAGACTGTAGGATGTTGGGGAGAGAGAGAGACTGTAGGATGGTGGGGAGAGAGAGACTGTAGGATGGTGGAGAGAGAGAGAGAGAGACTGTAGGATGGTGGGGAGAGAGACTGTAGGATGGTGGGGAGAGAGAGACTGTAGGATGGTGGGTTACACACAGTCAGTCAAGACTGTTGCTCGCTCAAAGCTATAGCTTTGTAGAGACGAAGTAAAACGTGCCATAGAAAAGCTAAATGCATGGACAGAAGCTAACTTGAGCTGTACAAAGCTAAACGC
>NC_092284.1:8867840-8870340 GCF_036320965.1 Panulirus ornatus
ATGGATGTAGGCGTATTGTAGTGTTACGACCACCTGGATGTATGATGTATGGATGTAGGCGTATTGTAGTGTTACGACCACCTGGATGTATGATGTATGGATGTAGGCGTATTGTAGTGTTACGACCACCTGGATGTATGATGTATGGATGTAGGCGTATTGTAGTGTTACGACCACCTGGATGTATGATGTATGGATGTATGCGTATTGTAGTGTTACGACCACCTGGATGTATGATGTATGGATGTATGCGTATTGTAGTGTTACGACCACCTGGATGTATGATGTATGGATGTATGCGTATTGTAGTGTTACGACCACCTGGATGTATGATGTATGGATGTAGGCGTATTGTAGTGTTACGACCACCTGGATGTATGATGTATGGATGTATGCGTATTGTAGTGTTACGACCACCTGGATGTATGATGTATGCGTATTGTAGTGTTACGACCACCTGGATGTATGATGTATGGATGTATGCGTATTGTAGTGTTACAACCACCTGGATGTATGATGTATGCGTATTGTAGTGTTACGACCACCTGGATGTATGATGTATGGATGTATGCGTATTGTAGTGTTACGACCACCTGGATGTATGATGTATGGATGTAGGCGTATTGTAGTGTTACGACCACCTGGATGTATGATGTATGGATGTATGCGTATTGTAGTGTTACGACCACCTGGATGTATGATGTATGGATGTAGGCGTATTGTAGTGTTACGACCACCTGGATGTATGATGTATGGATGTAGGCGTGTTGTAGTGTTGCGACGAATACAACTGAGAGGTTGGAAGACTGGAAATCCACCCCTCCCCTCCTGTATTGTAGCCATCCAGGAGAACAAGCCATCTTAACTATCCAAGAGAAGTGATCATCTTAACTATCCATGGCCATCTTAACTATCCAAGAGAAGTGATCATCTTAACTATCCATGGTCATCTTAACTATCCAAGTTAAATAGCCATTTTAACCATTCGGAGGGGAAAACCGTCTGTTCCTGACGCTACCTCGCTCACGAGGGAAACGGCGAATGTCCACAAAGGACACGCAAGGTTAGGGACAGCGTCCACTGTCCTCCATCCACTGGAGAGGGTTGTGACTGTCCTCCATCCACTGGAGAGGGTTGTGACTGTCATCCATCCACTGGAGAAGGTTGTGACTGTCCTCCATCCACTGGAGAGGGTTGTGACTGTCATCCATCCACTGGAGAGGGTTGTGACTGTCCTCCATCCACTGGAGAGGGTTGTGACTGTCCTCCATCCACTGGAGAGGGTTGTGACTGTCATCCATCCACTGGAGAGGGTTGTGACTGTCATCCATCCACTGGAGAGGGTTGTGACTGTCCTCCATCCACTGGAGAGGGTTGTGACTGTCCTCCATCCACTGGAGAGGGTTGTGACTGTCCTCCATCCACTGGAGAGGGTTGTGACTGTCATCCATCCACTGGAGAGGGTTGTGACTGTCCTCCATCCACTGGAGAGGGTTGTGACTGTCATCCATCCACTGGAGAGGGTTGTGACTGTCCTCCATCCACTGGAGAGGGTTGTGACTGTCATCCATCCACTGGAGAGGGTTGTGACTGTCCTCCATCCACTGGAGAGGGTTGTGACTGTCCTCCATCCACTGGAGAGGGTTGTGACTGTCCTCCATCCACTGGAGAGGGTTGTGACTGTCCTCCATCCACTGGAGAGGGTTGTGACTGTCCTCCATCCACTGGAGAGGGTTGTGACTGTCATCCATCCACTGGAGAGGGTTGTGACTGTCCTCCATCCACTGGAGAGGGTTGTGACTGTCCTCCATCCACTGGAGAGGGTTGTGACTGTCCTCCATCCACTGGAGAGGGTTGTGACTGTCCTCCATCCACTGGAGAGGGTTGTGACTGTCATCCATCCACTGGAGAGGGTTGTGACTGTCCTCCATCCACTGGAGAGGGTTGTGACTGTCCTCCATCCACTGGAGAGGGTTGTGACTGTCCTCCATCCACTGGAGAGGGTTGTGACTGTCCTCCATCCACTGGAGAGGGTTGTGACTGTCATCCATCCACTGGAGAGGGTTGTGACTGTCCTCCATCCACTGGAGAGGGTTGTGACTGTCATCCATCCACTGGAGAGGGTTGTGACTGTCCTCCATCCACTGGAGAGGGTTGTGACTGTCCTCCATCCACTGGAGAGGGTTGTGACTGTCCTCCATCCACTGGAGAGGGTTGTGACTGTCCTCCATCCACTGGAGAAGGTTGTGACTGTCCTCCATCCACTGGAGAGGGTTGTGACTGTCTCCATCCACTGGAGAGGGTTGTGACTGTCCTCCATCCACTGGAGAGGGTTGTGACTGTCTTCCATCCACTGGAGAGGGTTGTGACTGGACAAAAACCTTTGTGACCCTGCACACACATCCGATTTCCGCTTGTAACAGGATTTTGCAGTGGAAACACACACTGGGAGGCGGGTGGAACTGATGCAAAAATGTGTATACAGAGATTATATATATAT
>NC_092284.1:8882840-8895340 GCF_036320965.1 Panulirus ornatus
GTGGGTCTGGTGAGGTGCGAGGCCAGGCAGGGTGGGTCTGGTGAGGGGCGAGGCCAGGCAGGGTGGGTCTGGTGAGGGGCGAGGCCAGGCAGGGTGGGTCTGGTGAGGGGCGAGGCCAGGCAGGGTGGGTCTGGTGAGGGGCGAGGCCAGGCAGGGTGGGTCTGGTGAGGTGCGAGGCCAGGCAGGGAGGGTCTGGTGAGGGGCGAGGCCAGGCAGGGAGGGTCTGGTGAGGGGCGAGGCCCGGCAGGGTGGGTCTGGTGAGGTGCGAGGCCAGGCAGGGAGGGTCTGGTGAGGTGCGAGGCCAGGCAGGGAGGGTCTGGTGAGGGGCGAGGCCAGGCAGGGTGGGTCTGGTGAGGGGCGAGGCCAGGCAGGGTGGGTCTGGTGAGGTGCGAGGCCAGGCAGGGTGGGTCTGGTGAGGGGCGAGGCCAGGCAGGGTGGGTTTCGTGAGGGGCGAGGCTAGGCAGGGTGGGTCTGGTGAGGGGCGAGGCCAGGCAGGGTGGGTCTGGTGAGGGGCGAGGCCAGGCAGGGTGGGTCTGGTGAGGGGCGAGGCCAGGCAGGGTGGGTCTCGTGAGTACTAACCTAAAAAGCCTATACCACGAGACATATATATATATATATATATATATATATATATATATATATATATATATATATACACACACACACGTATACATGTGGCCTTTCTTTGTCTATTCCCGGCGCTACCTCGCAATCGCGAGAAACGGCGACCGAGTCTCGTGTATTTGGGAAAATGTCTTTTGTTACATCGCGTGAACCATGGCCCGTGTTGGTATCCGCTGACACCATGGTCTTCTCCCGGCCTTAGTGTGTGTGTGTGTGTGTGTGGGGCGCGCGCCCCCACACCCCCACATCTCTACTGCCCACACACCCCCACATCTCTACTGCCCCCACATGGGCGCCCCCACACACCCCCACATCTCTACTGCCCCCACATGGGCGCCCCCACACACCCCCACATGGGCGCCCCCACACACCCCCACATCTCTACCGCCCCCACATGGGCGCCCCCACACACCCCCACATCTCTACTGCCTCCACATGGGCGCCCCCACACACCCTCACATCTCTACTGCCCCCACATGGGCGCCCCCACACACCCCCACATCTCTACTGCCCTCACATGGGCGCCCCCACACACCCCCACATCTCTACTGCCCTCACATGGGCGCCCCCACACCCCCCCACATCTCTACTGCCCTCACATGGGCGCCTCCACACACCCCCACATCTCTACTGCCCTCACATGGGCGCCCTCACACACCCCCACATCTCTACTGCCCCCACATGGGCGCCTCCACACACCCCCACATCTGTACTGCCCCCACATGGGCGCCCCCACACACCCCCACATCTCTACTGCCCCCACATGGGCGCCTCCACACACCCCCACATCTCTACTGCCCCCACATGGGCGCCTCCACACACCCCCACATCTCTACTGCCCCCACATGGGCGCCCCCACACACCCCCACATCTCTACTGCCCTCACATGGGCGCCCCCACACACCCCCACATCTCTACCGCCCCCACATGGGCCCGCCTCCACACACCCCCACATCTACCGCCCCCACATAGACGCCTCCACACACCCCCACATCTCTACCGCCCCCACATGGGCCCGCCTCCACACACCCCCACATCTACCGGCCCCCACATGGGCGCCCCCACACCCCCACATCCCCACACCCCCACATCATCTTCAACCCACGTAGTCTCGTGGGGATGGACTAAGTGTTGACCACTTACATTCCCACACCTGATGTCTGGTCTGGGGTCGAGTTATGGGATGAGGGTGCACGACATGCACGGGATTTTTCCCAAGCCACGTCCAGTCCAAATGGTTGAAGAAACTTCAAGTCCTGCTCTTGATCAAGTCACCCCTAACTCCTTTCTCTTCCATGGTAGACAGTTTTGTGGCTTGTTCAGAAATTTGGAAGTGTTTGATCAAGTCACCCCTAACTCCTTTTTCTTCCATGTTAGGCAGTTTCGTGGCTTGTTCAGAAACTTGGAAGTGTTTGATCAAGTCACCCCTAACTCCTTTCTCTTCCATGTTAGGCAGTTTCGTGGCTTGTTCAGAAACTTGGAAGTGTTTGATCAAGTCACCCCTAACTCCTTTCTCTTCCATGGTAGGCAGTTTCGTGGCTTGTTCAGAAATTTGGAAGTGTTTGATCAAGTCACCCCTAACTCCTTTCTCTTCCATGTTAGGCAGTTTCGTGGCTTGTTCAGAAATTTGGAAGTGTTTGATCAAGTCACCCCTAACTCCTTTCTCTTCCATGTTAGGCAGTTTCGTGGCTTGTTCAGAAATTTCGAAGTGTTTGATCAAGTCACCCCTAACTCCTTTTTCTTCTATGGTAGACAAAATCGTGGCTTGTTAAGAAACTTGGAAGTGTTTGATCAAATCACCGCTAACTCCTTTCTCTTCCATGGTAGGCGGTTTTGTCGCCTGTCGCCTGTATATCCGTAATGAGGTCCTTCTTATTCCACTGTGTCATGTCCTTATTCCTCGGGTTCACCTTGATGGACCAGCTTCGCCGTGTGTCGTGGTCCCCTTGTAGGTGGTTGCAGTCTCCTTGCAAGACAGTCTCCTGGGATCAAGAAGATCAGCGGTTCCAGGGCCGAGCCCCGAGGCACGCCAGTGTTGACCCCTCGTCCATTCTCATGAAGGCTTCGTTTGGTCCCCTGCCACTATGGTCGCTGTCTTTCCATTTCCGTAGAGTCTCCACCACCTGGTTCCTCCCCCAGAGCCCCTTATGTGGTGCAGTGTCAAAGGCTTTCCTCCAGTCCAGTTTATATATAATATATAATATTATATATATAAAATATATATCAAAATATATTTATATATATATTATATTATATATATATATTATATATTATTAATTATATATATATATGTGTGTGTGTGTGTGTTATTTCCTAGGAAAAGAAACTCGATAAGTTTTCCCAATGATTTGTGAATTTTAAAACCATCATCAGTATATATAAAACATGTGTGTGGTGTGTGTGTGTGTATTATAATAATATATCTATATATTTATATATATATATTATATATAATTTATATATCCAGAAAAAAGTTACGTTTTGTGAGGGGAAAAAAATTTTGTACTGATGGGAAGGGCCCCCTTCCCAAAAAACTTTACAGCACACACCCACCACCCCCCCCCCCCACCACACCCCCCCCCACCCCCCCCCCCACCACCCCCCCCCCAACCACCCACCCCCCCCCAACCCCCCCCCCACCCCCACCCCCCACCCACCCCCCCCCCCCCACCACCAAAACCAACCCCCCCCCCCCCCCCCCACAAAACACCCCCCCCCCCCCACCCAACCCCCCCCCAAACCCCAAACCCCCCCACCAAAACAACCACCCACCCAACCCCCCCCCCACCCCCCCCCCCCCCCCCCCAAAAACCCCCACCCCAAACCCCCACCCCCCCCCCCCCAAACCCCCCCCCCCACACCAAACCCCCCCCCCCCCAACCCCCCCCCCACCCCCCCCCACCCCACACACACCCCCCCCAACCCCCCCAAACCCCCCCCACCCCCCCCCACAAACAAACCCCCCCAACAAACCCCCCCACACCCCACCACCCCCCAAACCCCACCCAACCCACCAACCACCCCAAACCCCCCCCCACCAAACCCCAACACCCCCCACCAAAACCCCCCCCCCCCCCCCCCCCCCCCCCCCCCCCCCCCCCCCCCCCCCCCCCCCCCCCCCCCCCCCCCCCCCAACCCAACCACCCCCACCCCACACCCAAAAACCCCCAACCCACACCAACCCAAAAACACAAAAACCCAAACCACCACCCCCCCCCAACCCCACCCCCACCCACAAAACACCACCACAAACCCACCCACAACCCAAACCCCCCCCCCCACCAACCACCACAAACAACCCCCCCACCAAACCCCCCCACAAAAACAAAACCCAAAACACAAACCCCACCCAAACCCCCCCCACCCCCACCCCACCCCCCACCCACCCCCACCCCACCAAAACCCCTTTCCCCCCCCACCCCCCACCCATAACACACCCACAACCCACAACATAACACACCCACAACACACCCCCACACACCAAAACACAAACCCCCCAACAAACACAACTTTTCACACACACACAACTTTACAAACACACACAAAAACCCACACAAACACACACCCCACAAACACAAAACCCCAACACCCACCCAAAAACAACAACCCAACCACACCAACACACAACAACACTATTTTTTAAAAAATTTTATTAAAAAAGGGGGTGACTGTATTGTTGACTGGTTGGTAGGTTTTTTTAATTTTTGTATTTTTGACTATGGGGGAGGTGCCTGAGGTTTGGGGGGAATGCGTGCATAGGGCCATTGTACAAAGGCAAGGGGATAAGAGTGAGTGCTCAAATTACAGGGGTTAAGTTTTTTGAGTTTTCCCTGGTAAAAATTTTTGGGAGGGTATTGTTTGAGGGGGTAAAGGGTTTTTGTACAGAGCATCAGTTTGGGGGAGAGCAGTGTGGTTTCAGAAGTGGTAGAGGATGTGTGGATCAGGTGTTTGCTTTGAAGAATGTATGTGAGAAATACTTAGAAAAGCAATGGATTTGATGTAGCTTTTATGGTTTCTGGAGAAGGCATATGATAGAGTTGTTTGAGTGCTCTGTGGAAGGTATTAAGAATATATGGGGGTTGGGGAGGAAAAGTTTTTAAAAGCATTTAAAAGTTTTTATCGAGGATGTTAAGGAATGTGTTCGTGTAGGAAGAGGGGAAAGGATTGTTCTCAGTGAATGTAGGTTTGCGGCAGGGGTGTGTGATGTCTCCATGGTTGGTTTAATTTGTTTGGATGGGGTTGTTGGGGGAGGTAAATGCAAGATTTTTGGGAAAAGAGGGGCAAGTATGAAGTCTGTTGGGGTTTGAGAAGCTTGGGGGAAGTGAGTCTTTTTGGTGTTCGTGATGATACAGCGCTGGTGGTGATTCATGTGGGGAAACTGCAGAAGCTGGTGATGATTTTGGGAAAAGTGTGTGGAAGAAGAAAGTTAGAGTAAATGTGGAATAAGAGCAAGGTTATTGGTTTTCGTAGGGTTGAGGGTCAAGACAATTGGGGGGTTTGAGTTTGAATGGAAAAAAAGGGGAGGAAGGGAAAGTTTTTTAGATATCTGGGAGTGGATCTTGGCAGCGGATGGAACATGGAAGGGAAGTGGTCATAGGGTGGGGGAGGGGGCGAAAAATTCGGGGGGCCCTTGAAGAATGTGTGGAAGTCGGAACCTTATCTCGGAAAGCAAAAATGGGTATGTTTAAAGGGAATAGTGGTTCCAAACAATGTTGTTTTGGTTTGCGAGGTGTGGGCTATGGATAGAGTTGTGCGCGGAGGATGGTGTGCTGGAAATGAGATGTTGAGGCAATGTGTGGTTTGAGGTGGTTTGATCGAGTGGAAAACGTAAGGGGAAGAGAGATGTGTGGAAATAAAAAAGGCGTGGTTGAGAGACCCAGAAGAGGGTGTTTTTGAAGTGGTTTGGGCATGGAGAAAATGAGTGAGGAAAGATTGCCCAAGAGGATATATGTGTGGAGGTGGAGGGAACGAGGAGAAGAGGGGGGACAAATTGGAGGTGGAAAGATGGAGTGAAAAAGATTTTGTGTGATCGGGCCTGAACATGCAGGAGGGTGAAAGGAGGGCAGGAATAGAGTGAATTGGAGTCATGGGGGTATCCGGGGTTTGACGTGCTGTTTAGTGGATTGAATCAAGGGGATGGGGAAGCGTTTTGGGGAAACCCTGGGAAAATGTGTAGGATGTATATTTGCGTGTGGGACGTTATGTATATACATGTGTATGGGGGGGTGGGTTGGGCCATTTCTTTCGTCTGTTTCCTTGCGCTACCTCGCAACGCGGGAGGGCAGCGACAAGTATAATAAAAAAAAGAAAATATATATATATATATATTATATATATATATATATATATATATATATATATTTTTATATATATATTTGTGTGGTTGGTGTGTGTGTGTGGTGTTGTGTGAGTCCATAGGGAAAAGAAACTCGATAAGTTCCCAAGTGCACTTTCGTGTAATAATCACTCATCAGTCATATATAAACGTGTGTGTGTGTGTGTGTGTGTGGTATATAATTATATCTATATATATTATATATATATATATATTATATTTTATTTTATTATTATTATATATATATACAGAAAATGTTACGTTTTGTGAGGGGAAAAATCTTAGTTTCCTGCATGACGGATCTGGGCCATCCCATAAACAAGACGACGTACGCAACACAACCACACACACACACACACACAAAAACACCACACACCACACAAAACCCCTCACACACACACACACACACATAACACACACACATACACACAACCCACCACACAACATACACACACACTAGGGAGGGGCCAAACCCCTCGTGTGCCGGTTGTGCCTTCCCACGGCACTGAACCGGTTTCCCCCCTCCTGTCTCTCTCTCTCTCTCTCTTCCTCTCTCTCCCCTCTCTCTCTCTCTCTCTCTCTCTCTCTTTTCTCTCTCTCTCTCTCTTCCGTCTGTCTATCTATTTATCTATCTTTGTCATGAAGACCAGGCCACCTCGCTTTGCCGGGGGGGGGGGGGGGTTCTGTGTGGTCTATGTAACTCTCTTTTCTTCTCTCTTTTCTCCCTCTCTCTCTTCTCTCTCTCTCTCTCTCTCCGATCTTGTCTATCTAAATTTTTCTATCTTGTCATGAAGGCCAGGCCACCTCCCCTTTGGCCTTGGGGGGGTGTCTGTGTGGTCTATGTAACTCTCTCTTTTCTCTCTCTCTCTCTCTCTCTCTCTCTCTCTCTCTCTCTCTCTCTCTCTCTCTCTCTCTCTCTTCTCTCCCCAACACTTCTCCCGTCTCTCTGTAGAGCACTGTTCCCTCCCCAGTCTCTTCTCTCTCTTCTCCTTCTCTCTCTCTTCCCCTCTCTCTCTCTCTCTTTTCTGCCGCCCGCTCCTCCCTCCCTCCCCTTCCTTCCCATCAGGTGTCACAGTTCCCATCAGATTTCACAGAAAGAATAGAAGCCACAGAGTCTCGGTAATTTTTCGAGTCTTATAGCCCGGTTTTCGTGGGGGGGGGGGGGATGTTGTGGTGGTTGCATGGGGGGGATGTGTTGTGGTGGTTGCATGGGGGGATGTTGTGGTGGTTGCATGGGGGGATGTTCTGGTGGTTGCATGGGGGATGTTGTGGTGGTTGCGTGGGGGGATGTTGTGGTGGTTGCATGGGGGGATGTTGTGGTGGTTGCATGGGGGGGATGTTGTGGTGGTTACATGGGGGGATGTTGTGGTGGTTGCATGGGGGGATGTTGTGGTGGTTGCATGGGGGGGATGTTGTGGTGGTTGCATGGGGGGATGTTCTGGTGGTTGCATGGGGGGATGTTGTGGTGGTTGCATGGGGGGGATGTTGTGGTGGTTGAATGGGGGGATGTTGTGGTGGTTGCATGGGGGGATGTTGTGGTGGTTGCATGGGGGGATGTTGTGGTGGTTGCATGGGGGGGATGTTGTCGTAGTTGCATGGGGGGATGTTGTGGTGGTTGCATGGGGGGATGTTCTGGTGGTTGCATGGGGGGATGTTGTGGTGGTTGCATGGGGGGGATGTTGTGGTGGTTGAATGGGGGGATGTTGTGGTGGTTGCATGGGGGGATGTTGTGGTGGTTGCATGGGGGGGATGTTGTGGTGGTTGCATGGGGGGATGTTGTGGTGGTTGCATGGGGGGGATGTTGTGGTGGTTGCATGGGGGGATGTTGTGGTGGTTGCATGGGGGGATGTTGTGGTGGTTGCGTGGGGGGGATGTTGTGGTGGTTGCGTGGGGGGGATGTTGTGGTGGTTGCATGGGGGGTTGTTGTGGTGGTTGCATGGGGGAATGTTGTGGTGGTTGCATGGGGGATGTTGTGGTGGTTGCATGGGGGGGATGTTGTGGTGGTTACATGGGGGGATGTTGTGGTGGTTGCATGGGGGATGTTGTGGTGGTTGCATGGGGGATGTTGTGGTGGTTGCATGGGGGGATGTTGTGGTGGTTGCATGGGGGGATGTTGTGGTGGTTGCAGGGGGGATGTTGTGGTGGTTTCATGGGGGGATGTTGTGGTGGTTGCATGGGGGGATGTTGTGGTGGTTGCATGGGGGGGATGTTGTGGTGGTTACATGGGGGGATGTTGTGGTGGTTGCATGGGGGATGTGGTGGTTGCATGGGGGGATGATGTAGTGGTTGCATGGGGGATGTTGTGGTGGTTGCATGGGGGGATGTTGTGGTGGTTGCATGGGAGATGTTGTGGTGGTTGCATGGGGGATGTTGTGGTGGTTGCATGGGGGGATGATGTGGTGGTTGCATGGGGGGATGTTGTGGTGGTTGCATGGGGGGCTGTTGTGGTGGTTGCATGGAGGGGATGTTGTGGTGGTTGCATGGGGGATGTTGTGGTGGTTGCATGGGGGGATGTGTGGTGGTTGCATGGGGGGGATGTTGTGGTGGTTGCATGGGGGATGTTGTGGTGGTTGCATGGGGGGATGTTGTGGTGGTTGCATGGGGGGGATGTTGTGGTGGTTGCATGGGGGGATGTTGTGGTGGTTGCATGGGGGGATGTTGTGGTGGTTGCATGGGAGATGTTCTGGTGGTTGCATGGGGGGATGTTGTGGTGGTTGCATGGGGGGATGTTGTGGTGGTTGCATGGGGGGGATGATGTAGTGGTTGCATGGGGGATGTTGTGGTGGTTGCATGGGGGGATGTTGTGGTGGTTGCATGGGGGGGATGTTGTGGTGGTTGCATGGGGGGATGTTGTGGTGGTTGCATGGGGGGGATGTTGTGGTGGTTGCATGGGGGGATGTTGTGGTGGTTGCATGGGGGATGTTGTGGTGGTTGCATGGGGGAGATGTTGTGGTGGTTGCATGGGGGGATGTTGTGGTGGTTGCATGGGGGGGATGTTGTGGTGGTTGCATGGGGGGATGTTGTGGTGGTTGCATGGGGGGATGTGGTGGTTGCATGGGGGATGTTGTGGTGGTTGCATGGGGGATGATGTTGTGGTTGCATGGGGGATGTTGTGGTGGTTGCATGGGGGGATGTTGTGGTGGTTGCATGGGGGGATGTTGTGGTGGTTGCATGGGGGGGATGTTGTGGTGGTTGCATGGGGGATGTTGTGAGTGATGGGGATGTTAGGAGTGCTGGGGGATATTGTGGGTGTGGGACGCGGTGGTGGGGGGGGGGGGTGATGTTGTGGGTGCTATGGAGGATGTTTTGTTGGTGGGGAGGCAACGTCGTGTGTTGGAGGAGACGTTGTGAATGAGACATCCTGGGTGATGGGGTAGATGGTCTGGGGGATGTTCTGGGAATCATTAAGGATGTTGTGGGCCGCTGGGGAGAATATTCTCTATGAGTTGGGGATGTTGCCTGGGTTGTGGAGTGTCGTTTTGGATGTTGTGGGTGGATGTAGAGTCGACGCCCGGTTGATGTTGTAGGTGTTGGGGAGATGTTGGGGAAGATTTCGCTTTATGTTGGAGAAGAAAGATCTCGTGAGTCCCAGGGGAGGATGTTGTGGGATGCTGAGGATGTTGTGGGATGCTGAGGATGTTGTGGGATGCTGAGATGTTGTGGGGTGCTAAGAAGGATGTTTTGGAGTGTTGATGGGGGGTGTGTTGTGGTTATTAAGGGGGGGGATGTTGTGAGTTCTGGGGATGATGGAGACGAGTCGTGAATGCTGGGGGAGAGTGGGGGATGTTTAGGGAGCTGAGAGTGATGGAGGGGTGATGGAGAAAGGCAGGGTGGTGGAGCGAGTTGGGCGTGTTGGAGACAGGAGTGGGTGGAGAAGTGGCCATGGAGGAAGGAGAGGGTGTTGAGGGTGGAGAAGAACCGATGGAGGAGAGTGTTGGAGACGAATGGGTGAAGAAGAGGTTGTGGGAGGGGGAGGAAAGAGAGTTGGAGGGAGGGAGACAGTGGAGGGAGGAGAGAGTGTATTGAAGGGGGGGGGAGTGGGGGTGAGGGGCAGTAGATGGAGGAGGGAAAAAATGGATGACAGAGGCGATTTTACACAAGGGGGAGAGAGTGTTGGAGAAACTGCTGGAGTGCGGAGCAGCTGTTGGAGTGTTGGAGAAGAGTCTGACACACATGGGGTTGGAGACGGAGGTGTTGTAGATGACTGTTGGTGAAGGAAGGAGTGGATGTTGGAGAACGGGAGGGATCAATCTATGTTGGAGGGAGATGTTGGAGGACTGGATGGTGAAGGGGGTAAAAAAAAAAGATAAATGATGGAGAAGGAGATAACGGAGGGGTAGAATGAGAAGAAAGATACTGATGGAGGGGAGAAAATGGTGGAGGGTGTTGGAGAAAGGGGATGTTTGAAGATAGTTGAAGTAGAGTGTGGGTTCGGGAGTGTCGGAGAGAGGGAGGAACATGGGTTCGAATCCTGGGCGTGGCGACAGTCGGCCCACACCCAACCCAGGCGTTCATCCTGGTCGGTAAATGAGTACCTGGCTCATGTGTGTATGTGTGTGTGTGTGTGTGTGTGTATGTGTGTGTGTGTGTGTGTGTGTGTGTGTATGTGTGTGTGTGTGTGTGTGTATGTGTGTGTGTGTGTGTGTGTGTGTGTGTGTGTATGTGTGTGTGTGTGTGTGTGTGTGTGTGTGTGTATGTGTGTGTGTGTATGTGTTTGTAAATATAGACGCATACATCGGACTGTAAACATGTCAGTAGGTGTCTGTAAACAGAGTAAGTTAAACGTGGCAGAATACGACCATAGACTTTTGCTTCGTCCCCTCCCCTCCACGGTGGAGGTGACCAGCGTGTGGGCGGCCCATCCCCTCCCCTCCACGGTGGAGGTGACCAGCGTGTGGGCGGCCCATCTCCTCCCCCCCACGGTGGAGGTGACCAGCGTGTGGGCGGCCCATCCCCTCCCCTCCACGGTGGAGGTGACCAGCGGGTGGGCGTCCCATCCCCTCCCCTCCACGGTGGAGGTGACCAGCGTGTGGGCGTCCCATCCCCTCCCCTCCACGGTGGAGGTGACCAGCGGGTGGGCGTCCCATCCCCTCCCCTCCACGGTGGAGGTGACCAGCGGGTGGGCGTCCCATCCCCTCCCCTCCACGGTGGAGGTGACCAGCGTGTGGGCGGCCCATATCCTCCCCCACGGTGGAGGTGACCAGCGTGTGGGCGGCCCATCTCCCCCCACGGTGGAGGTGACCAGCGGGTGGGCGGCCCACCTCCTCCCCCCACGGTGGAGGTGACCAGCGTGTGGGCGTCCCATCTCCCCCCATTGTGGAGGTGACCAGCGTGCGGGCGGCTCATCTCCTCCCCCCCCACCAGGGAAATGGACTCCTCCTCCACCACCACGCTAAGTGGCTCAGGCCAGCAGGTGTGAACAAGGTGAGTGCTTGTGTGGTTAGCCAAGGTACAAGTCCTTCTTGACCCATGGCTGCTTGCTCGTGACTGACCGCTGCCAGCAACAGTTTGGTGGTTCACTGACCTCCTATCCTTGTGTTCATCATCCAGGAGATAGGAAATAGGGGATAGGGGGAGGGAAGAATACTTGCCACGTATTCCCTGCGTGTCGTAGAAGGCGACTAAAAGGGGAGGGAGCGGGGGGCTGGAAATCCTCCCCTCTTGTTTTTTTAATTTTCCAAAAGAAGGAACAGAGAAGGGGGCCAAGTGAGGATATTCCCTCTAATGCTCAGTCCTTTGTTCTCAACGCTCCCTCGCTAGCTCGGGAAATGGCATATATATATATATATATATATATATATATATATATATATATATATATATATATATATATATATACATACATACATACATATATATATATATATATATATATATATATATATATATATATATATATATATATATATATATATATATATGTATGGATGTGAGACGAAGAGTATTCCATTACTTGTAATCGAATAGTCATTTCTCTAATAAGGGGCGATCATAGCCGAGCGGTTAGCGTTTGGACTACCACACGAAAGGTCCTGGGTTCGAATCCTGGTTGTTCATATGCACTATATTCGTGTATGTGTATATATATATATATATATATATATATATATATATATATATATATATATATATATATATTTTATTTATAATGACTGCAGGTCCTCTTTCTAAATATTCCTCTGCATCCCAAGCCTGCGCTCCCTCCAGCAGCAGGGAAATGCGGACTCCATCATAGAGAGAGAGAGAGTTCTTTGAGGAGGCTCTGCACTCTCTCCCGATCACACAGCTTCTCGCCAGAGATGACTCTCTTTCACACGCGGCGTCACCTCCAGGAGGCGGAGTCCGGTAACACCCTCTCCACCAGTTTCGCCAGCGTAGACTTCTCGTCCGGATGTCCAACACACACACACACACACACACACACACACACACACACACACACACACACACACACTCATCAGTCTAATCCATCAGTAACTAGCGCATATAAATGAAGTATTTACCCCTAATTAGCGAGTTTTGGTTGTTTACTCGTTTGACA